>NC_056730.1:1079118081-1079370581 GCF_019279795.1 Protopterus annectens | reverse complement strand
GGGAGTCACTGAAGACTCTTTTTGTTATGACCATGAAGTGGGTTTTACAGTTTTTATATTGTCTTCTTACATGTATCATTACAGAGAAAAAATAATTTAGAAGTGAGAAGCTTCGGTAACTCATTTTAAAGACTTGGATGCCATTAGTTATCACCTTCAACCCACATTATCCTACTTTGGCAGAAGTTGTTGTGCAGGAAAAGGCTATATCACTGAAGTTCAAATGTACTGGAGTGTGTTATAACTGGTTTTACCAGCTGGTGTGACCCATTTTAAGTTCAGGTCTGGAGAGCAGAACTCCTACAATCTATGGCACAGATCAAGAAAGACAAAACAGTTTCACATATAACAACATGGTTACAGCATAATTAATACATTATTTATGAATTATCTACAACAGAAAGGACTGTATGTGACCAAAATAGTATAACAGATCAAATATTATCTGCTCTCACATAAACATTATTATGTTATTATTATTATTATTATTGTCTAAATTATGTTTTGATGATCTTTTTAATGTTATTATTATTATTATTATTATTGTATAAATTATGTTTGTCCATTAATCAAGTCAAGTTCATTTTAATAGTTGTTGGTATACATTTTTGCATACTGTTTTAAAACTTGTATAAAATGAACATGTCTTTTTAAGAGTTAATTGATGAATGACATGTGATTTAAATGTATGGTATAAAAGGTGTGTTTTTTCCATTGTTTCATACACCTGATGAAGCTGAGTGCAAAAGAGCTTGTGTTGCAATAAAGTCAGTACTGCTGGAAAGAATTATTGATGCTTTTTCTACGTTTGAATTCTGGAGCCTTACCTTAGCAGCTTTTCTGTTGTTCATAGACTTGTGCTTATCATTTGCGAAGGTACCTGGTGTTTGTTGGGCGTTTTGTTTTGTGTGATTCAAGTTTTCTACGGTTTGCCCAAAAACACCAGGGTTATGGCTACTGAGATTGAAGAGACTGAGCTGCACTATTCACCAGAATCGAGTATGCAGTGGACAGAAATGAATGTTAATTCATTTATTTCTAAAGTAAGTGACATTGAAAATCCGTTGTTTAAAAAGAATCTTGCAATAGAGGGCGAAGAGCAACCAAATATTGATCATTTGGCTTTGAGAAATGATTTATTAATGTTGGAAAAGGAAATGTGCAGATTGAAGTGCACACAGTATGAGAAATTTCATTTGGAAGCATGTCTATCAGAAAAATTAATACCCCGTGGGCTTAGAGTATTAAAAATGCCCGCTCAGACTGATTGTGATTCACTTTTATTAAGTGAATGGCAAAAATTGAATATTGCAACTAGTTTGGGGTATTTAAAATTGTTGGTCCAGGCGGCGGAAAGACAAGAAGTCGTTGTATTGGAAGCTGTGAAGAATAAATACTTAGAAATATGTAAAAACTATAATAGTGATTTATTACTCAAGCCAATGACTGACACTATAGATAATGTGACTGTATATAAGAGAAAGCTTTTGCAAGTTAGATTTAAACTTCAAAGAGATCGTAAAGATTTCTCACTGGGGAATATCTTTACTTGGCCATGTGATCTAGTGCCAGATGATCATATGCTTCCAACAGCCGCTAGAGTTAGTTCCAACAGCATGAGAATTGATGCAAGCACACAATCTCCAACTAAGCGAATGGAAAATAGAGTGAATCGGCAAGGGGAGGAGTTACAGCATCAGACTGAGCATGCTGCTGATGGAAATATATTGAATGCTGCAATCCGTAGTATCACTACGGATTTAGGGGCAAGAAGAAAACCATTTTAACAACAGCAGAGGTCCACAGAGCAGCTGAAAATGACTCACCTATCACTATAGATGCCGATATATCAGAGAGCTCAAAAAACTTTTTAAAAAGTATAAGCAACATTCGCTGGAACTTTCCATTGCCAATGAAAGAGAAATCAGTGAACAGAAAGGGAGGGGGGGGCGTCAAGAAAGTCAGCCGAGAGGAAGGAGAAGAATGAGATACAAGAGGAAGTTCGACGAGGAATCGACCAATGCTTACACAATCAAGAAAGCATTTCAGCAAGTAAGACAATAGTTGCTAATTTATCCACGCGTAGTTTATCTAAATTTGAGCTTAATGTGTTGGAAAAAGGACTTTCATTTATACCTACTGTTGATATGAGTATTACTGATATTGTGTTTGCTTTAAAGATGTTTACACGGAATCTGACTTTAAAATCTATGTATCAGAAAACACATGACATGCATGATTTTTGCTTTACAAAAAACAAGTGTATTTGTGCCTAAACAAACTGCATTGATTAATGCTTTTGAACAGATATGTATTTCAGATATTTATAAAGTTTATATTGAACAGAAATTAATCAATGCCAAAAATAAGTGGCATAATTTAGATGAAGAAGAGTTTAAAGCTTTACAACAGTTAGAGAATGACGTCGATTTAATTATAAGACCAGCAGACAAAGATGGACAAACTGTTTTAATGGATAGGTTAGACTATGATACATTAATGTATGAAATGTTGAATGATATGAACTTCTATCAAATAGTTACACCAACACAAGTAAAAGTAATGGTTCAGTCTATACATAATCAAATCAAGCATATGGAAGAACTGAAGCTTATAGATAGTGAACTGGCTAAATATTTTATTACAATGAATCCCACTATTCCTATAATTCAAGGCCTACCAAAGTTGTATAAGGATTTTTTCAGACCACCTATGAGGCCGATAGTTTCAGGTAATGGCTGGAGTACGGAGCCTATTTCAATATATTTAGAGAAAAATTTAAGGATTTTGATTAATAAATCTATGTTTATCTTAAAAGATACAGAATATTTTTATGCGATTTATATGACTTCACGAATCAAGGAGTTATAAATGAGAATATTATTTTTGTTACATTGGATGTGGTCTCCCTATTTACCGTCATTCCAAATGAGGCTGGTATTAAGAATTTAAGGAAGTTAATGGAAAAAAATGGGACGTTTGATTTTGATAAAATTGAATTAATACAGGTTCTAATGAACCTGGTGCTTATTAATAATGTTTTTTTTATTTAGAGAGACAATATATTGGCAAAAGAATGGTGTTGCAATGGGGAGCTCCTTCTCAAATAGTTATGCGAATGCAGTTATGTCTGTATGGGAGTCAGAATTTTTAACAGGAGGACCATTTAAGGGTTTGATTTTATTTTATAGAAGGTTCGTAGATGACCTTTTTCTTTTATGGAAAGGGACTACTCTACAACTGTTGGCGTTTGTTAAATGCATTAATGAGTCTTCAGATTTTTTAAAGTTTACCTTGAATTACTCAGATAAAGCCATTAACTTTTTAGATGTATATATAGAGAAAGATGATGTAGACAGAATTACCACTAGATTATATAAGAAAGTATCCCATGCAAATAAACTACTGAATAGAGATAGTATGCACCCTAACTATGTTTTTAAAAATGTGGCTCAGAATCAGTTTTTTAGAGCCTCTAGATTGAGTGTGAAGAATGATGAGTATGAGAGACAGATAGTGAGAACAAGTCATGAACTTTTAGAGAGGGGTTATGATGAGGTAATGGTTCAAAATAGTGTCATGGCAACTAAGAAATTAAGGGATACAAGAGCAAGGCCATATTTCAGAGAGACCCCATAAGAATAATTATTTGCATGATAAACTTAGAGTGTGCATTTCGTATACAAGGGATGTTAAGAAATACAAAGATATTATAAATGAACATTGGAATATACTCGCTACAGACAATCAAATAAGTGAATTAGTTGGGCAAAAACCTCAATTCTCATTTAAAAATAAGAAAAATCTGAAAAGAAGGTTATGTATGACTAAAGATAGCATTTTTAATGAATCTGAGTATGGAACTAAACCTTGTGGTAAATGCAGTTTTTGTAAATGCATTAATAAAGATAAATATTTCAAACATCCTGATACTGGGCAAGTTTTTGATATTAGGGTAAGTGCAACTTGTGATACTTCACATGTGGTTTATTTAGCTAGCTGTTTAATTTGTAATAACTTTTATGTAGGTAAAACGGACCGTACTTTGAAGGAAAGAGTTAGAGAACATCTATATCATATAAAGAAAGGCAGTAGTGTTAATGCCCTGGCAAAGCATGTCACAAGTATGGGTGAGCATTATATCTTTCAGTTTATGGTTATAGGTAGAACATATACGAATATTAGGGGAGGTGATATTAGGTCTAGGACAGAAGAAATGGAAGCTAAATGGATCGTAATGCTTAGAGCGAACAATGGGCATGGGCTTAATGATTGTGTGCCCATGAAACCTTTGCTTAGTAAAAGAGCTCTACGTAGATAGTTTGTGTATTTATTATATGCATCCTTTTAATGATGTTCTTTTTTAATGTTATTATTATTATTATTATTATTATTATTATTGTATAAATTATGTTTGTCCATTAATCAAGTCAAGTTCATTTTAATAGTTGTTGGTATACATTTTTGCATACTGTTTTTAAACTTGTATGAAATGAACATGTCTTTTTAAGAGTTAATTGATGAATGACATGTGATTTAAATGTATGGTATAAAAGGTGTGTTTTTTTACATTGTTTCATACACCTGATGAAGCTGAGTGTGAAAGCTCTTGTGTTGCAATAAAGTCAGTACTGCTGGAAAGAATTATTGATGCTTTTTCTATGTTTGAATTCTGGAGCCTTACCTTAGCAGTTTTTCCATTGTTTATAATTGCAGTTAGTGTTTTATTTATTACTATTGTATGTAATGCTTTATATTCTAATAACAATGGATTTCTTTTCAAGTCAGTGGTGCTGCTTTTCAGAGGTTGTACATGTAGACTTTGTGTTAGCACTGTGCAATGTTATTCCCTTACAGTTTAGCAAGTAGGAAATTAAGGTAATGGTGCAGATTTGCTTATTTATTTATTTATTGTTAAGCTAAATGTAGATTTGGGTTTAGGGTTTGTTTTAATTGGTGAATCAGTGCCTTTGTAAGTACAGTGTGCAAAAGTTACATTTGTTTTTAGTCAAGAGCTTAAATGTAGGGATTTTAGTAGCTTTGATTTAGTTCTAAACTGTCCCTCTTTTGCAGAGCAACCCTGATTTTGCTTCATATTGTATCCTGTCCCTCATATTTTTTAATTTTCTGGTACATTCATGAAGATTACAATCAGTCAACAATACCAAACATTAGAATTTCATATTTGTTTTCTTCAGAAAATGCATGATAATGGACCTGTTGTTCTATTTACTTTCTAAGTGAAATAGAGAAATATTTAAACTGTTCCTGATTTTGGGTCTTTGCTGCAAATGATTTTTGGCTTTGTTCCCAGTTCTTGAATAGTGAAGTTGAGAACTATAATGATGCACTGGTGGGGTAAATAAACTGTATGTGATGCACCAAGAGTGGAGAAAAAAGGTATCAACACAGTGTACCAGGTACTTGCTTTTAAGCTGGGGTCTATTGTTAGGGGATATATATATATATATATATATATATATATATATATATATATATATATATATACATATACATATATATATATATATATATATATATATATATATATATATATATATATATACCTTCTCAATGACCAGGTTTTTGATGTATAAAACAAGGTTTTCATGATTCCTTGACTGACTGTTTTACATGATTATATGGCTTCTTTTTAGTCTGACACCAAAGGAATTGGTTTCTACCGAGTGTAATCATTACTAATGTAAATGAGGGGATGGTTACAAGTTGTTGTTATCTATGCTATCATCAGTTAATGATTGGCAGTGACTATACCTGACTAAGTTGTATTAACACTTTTTCATTGGATATTTTGTATCTTTTGTTACTTTACCTTTCCTGTTTAACGCAGGCATTTCTGTCAATACTTTGCATTTTTCTGAAGAAGTTGCATGACACTTGGAACGAAAGCGCTCAAATATTGGTTCACTATCTCGTCTCTTGTTATTGGTGTAAAAAGTTGTTTATATATAGATATAGATATATATATATATATATATATATATATATATATATATATATATATATATATACATATATGGTTCCCATTCAGAAGCCTGAAACATCATAAGCCTGAAAATCAAAATCCTGAAACCAAAAGCCTGAAAATTCAGAATCCTGAAAACTCAAAATCCTGAAAGACCAAAATCCTGAAAGACCAAAATCCTGAAACTCAAAATCCTGAAAACACAAAATAGACATACTGATGTCATTGTGGCTTTGCTATTGTTAGCCCTGTGGTGTTAGGTCATGCGTTGGGGTCAGGTAAGTGTGCGGATGGTTTTATTTTAGGGTTAGGGCTGGTTTAAGTGAGTTAGGGTTAGGGCGCAGATTAGGCATGTATGCAATAGTGACAAATATTGGGGTTAGGGCGGTTTAAGTGAGTTAGGTTTAGGGCGCGGGTCAGGTGAGTGTGCGATAGTGACGGACCTTAGGGTTAGGGTTAGGGTCAGGGTCAGTTGGTAGATATTAGTGTCTTTATAGTGACATATTAGCATTATTTGTGTTTTCAGGATTTTGAGTTTCAGGATTTTGGTCTTTCAGGATTTTGGGCTTTCAGGATTTTGAGTTTTCAGGATTCTGAATTTTCAGGCTTTTGGTTTCAGGATTTTGATTTTCAGGCTTATGATGTTTCAGGCTTCTGAATGGGAACCACATATATATATATATATATATATATATATATATATATATATATATATATATATATATATATATATATATATATATATATATATATATATATATATGGGTCCACTTTGTAATTTCAAAATACTGAAATCTCGAATTTCAGTATTCCGAAATCACAAAGCCGAAAACCCAACCACAATTCACAAACTCGAAAACACACAACCGCGAAATTCAAAATCCCGTACCTAAGCTACACATACATTACACACAGAAACATACACAAAACTCCCCCCCACAATCAAACAAACTAATCTAAACTACATATAAGGAGGGGGGCTAAGCTCCCCTGCACCCCCATGTGGGGGGGGGCTGCACCCCCCACACCCCCCTACTTATATATTCTAACTCCGAGATCGCACAAACAGTAACACAAATGAAACTCACACACACACACATCTTACAGTCTCTCAAACACACACATAGCAGTCACAACAACACTAAACCCCTAACCAACCTACTTACACACACATACGTACCAAAATTAAGCCCAAACATCCACATTCCGTACCACCGGAAGCAGAAATTCAAAACATCTGTGCTTCGGTATTTTGAATTCCGCGCTTCTGCCAGTTTCGGAAATGTGAGTATTCAGCTTTGTGATTTCGGAATACTGAAATTCGAAATTTTAGTATTTCGAAATTACAAAGTGGACCCATAGATATATATATATATATATATATATATATATATATATATATATATATATATATATATGTGTGTGTGTGTGTGTGTGTGTGTGTGTGTGTGTGTGTGTGTGTGCTTGTGTGTGTGTGTGTGTGTGTGTGTGTGTGTGTGTGTGTGTGTGTGTGTGTGTGTGTGTGTGTGTGTGTATCTATTTTCATACATACTATAGGCTCCCTTGATTTCAGTAAGGTACCTTTCTTCCCCACTGGATCTTTCCTAAATAGTACTTACCATTAATAGTCATTTATGCATGCCTATTGGGATTCAGAGGTTAAGGCCTTCTATACTACAGTTTCCTGCTTGAGGAACATACCTCTCAACTGTCCTGATTTTCACAGAATGTCCAGATTTTTGCCTCATATTTTTGGTCTGTCCTTCATAAAATTAGTTGTTTTCTGACAAATCAGTGAGGAATGAAGTCACTAAATAATGGCATACATTTGAGTTTCTGATTTCATAACCTTCAGAAAATGCATGCTAACACAAATCCTGTTATTCTAGCAACTTTCTAACTTTATAAGAGCAATATTTCAAATCTGTCCCTACTTCTGAGCCTTTGTACCCCATTATTTTAGGCTTTGTCCATGTATGCGCAGGAACAGTAAGCAAAAATTAGAAACAATGGTTTGGTTAACTTTTCTAATACAGAATGGGAGAATTTAGTCATCTTGTGGTTGAAAGGAAAGAGTAAAAGCGACTGCGTTCATTTTTATTAGACACGTGGTGTTGGATTACAATCATCAAAGACATCTTGGCAAGTGAAGAGGGGTTAGAGGTAGAATCACTGGAGGAAAGCAGAGTCAGAGCATTTCAGTTAGCATAGCGCTCTGCTCCAAAGAAGGTGGGATTTGCTGAGATGGGAGTCACTAAAGACTCTTTTTGTTATGACCATGAAGTGGGTTTTGCAGTTTTTATATTGTCTTCTTACAGGTATCATTACAGGGAAAAAATAATTTAGAAGAAGTGAGAAGCTTCAGTAACTCATTTTAAAGACTCGGATGCCATTAGTTATCACCTTCAACCCACATTATCCTACTTTGGCAGAAGTTGTTGTGCAGGAAAAGGCTATATCACTGAAGTTCAAATGTACTGGAGTGTGTTATAACTGGTTTTACCAGCTGGTGTGACCCATTTTAAGTTCAGGTCTGGAGAGCAGAACTCCTACAATCTATGGCACAGATCAAGAAAGACAAAACAGTTTCACATATAACAACATGGTTACAGCATAATTAATACATTATTTATGAATTATCTACAACAGAAAGGGCTGTATGTGACCAAAATAGTATAACAGATCAAATATTATCTTCTCTCACATAAACAATATGGGTGTTGCACAAACAGAAGCACCTTCACTGCTTATTGGTCCATCTCTGACCACAATATTATGGCAAAGGACCAAGGAATGCTTTCTGGTACCATCTTTATAGATCTAAGTAGGGCATTTAAGCTGCTTAATCACTCCACTCTCATATGCCACCTCATAGATCCAAGGATTACTCCAAATACTGTTCTTTTTTTCCCTAAATGACCATACTAATTGATACTCTTATGTTAATTATACCTCCGCTGCCTACAGCTTTACCCATCATCTCAAAGGAGTCTCCCAAAGCTCCAAACTCACCCCTCTGCTGTACTCAGTTTACATATGTACACTCCCTTCTGATCTCCCCCACCTTCCTCTTCTTCTGTAGACAGATAATATGTTTTTATTCTGTTCTAACCTCTCTCTCTTTTTACTACAAAAGGACCTATAACCATGGTTCCTCAGCCTCATATATTGGTTCAGAGAACATAAAGCTCATAAAAATGTATTATATTCAGTACCAAACAGTACCAGACGAGAACTAAAAAAAAATCTAAAATCTCCTTTAACAATTTATGATCATAATAACTCTCCCTAAGGGCAAGTTCCCTCCTTCGTATATCTCAGCCACTGGATAGACCCCTCACTAACATTCTACTTTCATTTGGATAACACATGCAAAAAGATCAACTCCCTATGTTTCTCGGCACATAAAATGATTTCCCTTCTTAACCTACTCAGCCAGATCAGCCAATAGGACAGGAATCCTCCTCCCACAATCTTGAATTTGGTCTCTCTTTAGTTGCAGTGGTGTCAGCTAAAAACTCTTCTATTTTGCAAACCAGTTCAATCAAGATATGTAGGTGCACTGCATACTCACTCAGACATGAACATCACTGCATTACTCTAGAAAAGATTAAATCATTTCCAATTAAACAAAGGTCTGACCGCCTCCAAGGTCATAATTATCCAAGATCCTGCATGAACACTCTCTACCAGTTTTAACTTTGACTCTAGTAAGTCCTGCTCCTACATACAACTTTAGGAACCTTAACCACTCTGGTCCTCTGATTCTTACCCCCAAACTAAACTGCAGACCTCCAACCATGCTGTCTCTATTTCTAGCCATAATCTGTGAGAATCTCTCACCCCAGACCTTGGAACCATCTCCTCTTATCCAGAATGACAGGGTTTGGTAAAAGTTCAGCATATTAACCAATATGAATGTACCTGTTACCCGCAGGATACAGGACATAATCCTTCCTCCTCTGTCCTGTCTCTTATCTTCTCTGTTCTGTAGCTCCTCCAGTTCTCTTACACTTTGCCTTCTTCTTCTTCTCACATTCTGACAATCCTTATGCTCATCATATCTGTGCATATATATTGTAAATACGATTCACGTAGTCTGCTGTTTCTTGTCTTTTCATTCATATAAATGGCATATGTACCTTTTAACCTTCTTTTAACAGTGTGCATATACTAACTCCAGCCTGAGAATGAAATTGGTCAGAATTTATCAAATCTCTTCTCCGTTAAAAAATTCAAGGAAAGAAAGAATGAAAGAAAAATAAAGTCTAGATACTACAAAATAATACAAGCAACATTTAATCAAGGAGAAACCATATACAGAGAGGATGTAATACATATATATATATATATATAATATATATATATATATATATATATATATATATATATATATACACACACACACACACACACACACACACACACACACACACACACACACACACACACACACACATGCACAGTCACTAGTTATAACACAATTGTGTGGAGTATGGTGAACATGATATGACATCATTAGCTATGAACAGTAATGTGCACATCTTTAATACGTTGTTTGACACTCTCTTTTACTGTTGATGAGGCTTTTCCCTGCAGGAGGACACTGCTCTTACCTATCTACTTACTATTCTGGTGTTCTTCTATTATCTGCCATCTAGTCTTTGCCCACTACATAGCAAAGAATTTACAATCTGATAAAAAAGCATAAGGCAGCAATCTTCCTCTCAGTGGACAGGCATCCTCTCAAGGCTGGAGGATCTGTGACCAGCTTATTTGCTGTCCATTTCAGCAGTGCAAAATGCTATACTGAAGCAAACAGCTGCCTTTCTTGACTTCCAATACTAATCTCCTGTTCATTGTATAGAATTATACTAAGGAATGGAGCTGACACTGCAGTCATTAGAGTAACTATGGTAATTGCACCACAGTACAAAGAAAGCCGTAAGTACACTTTTCTGGAGCTGTGAAATATATTTGTCATGGTCAACCATGCATATGTCTTCCTTGCACTACAATGTCTCAACACAGACCTCTGATCTCTCTGCTAGATAAAGATAGGATATGGCTACCTCTGATGCACTGAATGTGACTAAGGTTATACACAGAATGTCTGGTTTGGATGCCAGTACTCTTCAGTCAACATGCATACACGGTGGGTGCACTGTATGCACACTGTAATCATTCTGTATATCAGTGACATGGCAGTTCTAGATTACTCCTATAACATTTCATTTATTTAAACCAAGTTGGAAATGGGTCTTCATTTACTTGAAAGTTGGTTCACAGTAAAGCACCTTTACCCCACCTC
This sequence comes from Protopterus annectens, assembly GCF_019279795.1. Classification (NCBI taxonomy): domain Eukaryota; kingdom Metazoa; phylum Chordata; order Ceratodontiformes; family Protopteridae; genus Protopterus; species Protopterus annectens. Next base: position 1,079,359,284 of record NC_056730.1, on the reverse strand, counting down.
TTCAAAAAACAGAAACGTCCTCATTGGTAGTCAAAGATGGAGCCCAGACAAAGCAACTCAACTAAGCTTTAACACTCAGGAGAAGATTCAGGCAGAAGTTTCTTCTTGTTACAAACATCCCAGGAATATGACACATAAAGGAATTGCTTATACTGAGCATACCTACAGGTAGGTTCCAAGACCATGAAGAAGCCAGTTTGTAGGCTCATAGGTAAGTACTAGGCTAGATGTCCTTGTGGGCTATTTTAATCCTTATCAATTTCCTTTCAAAGGTGAAAATCAAACCCTGTAGCTTGTGTCTGTGAGGTAAACGCCTTAACCATTATATACTAACTCCCAAACCCATGCCTTATAGCATGTTAAGGGGGGCCTCACCCTCAGCGCCAGCAACATGTCACGAACTATCTCCTTATCATATATCCCATAATATTGAGGAGCACTAGCTTCACTTTTCTGATGCAGAAAGATCAGTACAAGCTAACTTTCATAGAGTACAGAATATCAGACCTTATTACAGGGGCCGATAACCTTCAGCACTACTGTACAATGTTTGGTATTGCACACAGCTTTCCATCATCTCTTCATTCTGTACCCCATACAGGGATATTGCTAACCTACTTTTTTATTATGATCCTCTTAAAGGAATTCAGATCCTGTGGTGATCTGCTTTGCATTATACTCAGGAGCAGCAAGTGTTTTGGAGGCAGTACTCAGTATTTCTTTTCCCAAGTTATGACAGTAGGACCTATACCTTAGGCTAGCCTAAAAAGACAAAGACAGTAAATGCATGTATTCTTGAATATCTAACTCTGCATGTGACCTGATATGCACTCATTAAACATGACCTATTAACTATGTAACCATATTATTCTATGCCTCTCGAGTCGACCACTGTAATCATTTGTACCAATAAATGCCCATTACCTTACACATCATCCTGTTCCCCAATTCATTCTGCTGTGCATTGCACTATGTATAGCTGATGAGTCATGAAAGTGCACTCACATTTGTTATCTCCCTCGCTCCCTCTCCCTCAATCTCCTTGTATAGAAATTCTAACTTATAGTAGCTGAGAAGGACTCCCAATGCACTAAAACTTTGGCTCAAGCAAGACCTCCAGCTACCACTTTGAGTGCTTTATGATAACAGTGTTTAAGTCTCCATTTATTTGTTTATTACACATTTTAATGGCAGTTTCAGTCACAGTCTCTGTGCTTGTGTGTCCTGTCTGACCTTTGAGTTGAATAATCAGGGATTATGGGACTTGAACTGCATTATGTGGACTGTACGTATACTGGCTTTGCAGCTGGCATTTAGTTATGTCACTGTCAGTGTGCGCTGTATCTACATTACTGTGACAGCTGCACTTATTACATCTGCTTACATTTGTGAATTACTGTCATGTTGCTAACATTTGCACACCACAAGTGTATGTATATTCTGGGAATGATACCAGACAATTAGGGCACATACTGATGTACACACCCAATGGGTATACACAACAAGTGTATGTCACTATAAGCATACTGTTAGTATGTTTACTTTTTGTCACAGAAAATGTCTTGGGCAAGGGTGTTCTGTTAAGTCTGCAGGTGACAAAGCATGCATGATACTAGGTGTATCATTTAAGAATTCACATGTTCTCCTCATGTTTGTGTGGGTTCTCTCCAGGTACTCTGGTTTTCTTCCATCTTTCAGAGAACAGAAGAACATGTCGGATGATTGGCTGCTGTAAATTGTCCATACAGACTGAACTTACTTGTATCATTGTAGGTCATTAATGAAGATCATCTTCATGGATTATTAATGAAACTTCAATTCCACTTATGTCAGGACTCAAAACAAAACTTGACATATCTAAACTCCGTAACTACACAGCTATAATAAGTCACAACACAAAACATCACAAACACTATATAAACATACTTTTTTCAAAGGGACTCTTCCATACCTCCAGTTTCTAAATATATAGTACCTCCAAGGTCTCTCTTAGGGTTTGTTTGTGTCTTTTGGCTTTTCCCGGTTAGGGGTCGCCACAGCAGAACTCCGGTCCGCTAATGATTGTCAGTAGAGTTTTACGTGCTGGCTTGCCGGGCCTAACGCACAACCTTCAACGAAGGAAAGCCCATTCATGCATGTCACCACTCAGAAGACGCTCTAACTGAGAATCAAACGGGCAATGTCTAACTGTGAGGCGACAACACTACTGCAGCACCACCACCGCAGTTCAAGGTCTCTCTTAGGGTAAGGTAGTAAAATAAAAAAAAAATAAAAAAAATCACATTTTCCCTCATAGTCCAAGTTGCCTGTCTTCAATGATAGCACTGAACTCCACTGATGGCAATACTTGAGCTGACACAATAATAAAAACCTCAATACAACACTTTGCTTAAAGATACATGACACTTTCAAGTGCTGATACACTGAGACATGACAAATGCCGTGCTTCCTTCATTCACTTAACCAGGTAACAAACAAGCACATTAAATTAAGAAATCTAAAGCTTTATCTGTTTTATAACTTCTGCTCTTTAGGCCTCATCATAACAGTATGTGGCTCTAAGGCTGCCTGCAACATTGAGACAGGACAGAAACGCATAGTATCAGTCTTAGAGCAAACAATTAAGTTAGTAAACTGATTCACAGCTCAATCTGTGAATCATGTCATAACAAAACATTTGTTCTTCGCTACCTCCTTTTTCTAAGAAGGCAAGGTTTATGCAGTGCTTGCCTGTTTCCACTACATTTCAAAAAGCAATTACTGATAATGTACAAGAAAAAAGGGAAATAACAACAAGCAGATGGAGAATCTGAAATAACTGTAACATTTTTTTTTAATTACAGTCATTCCATTCCTCATTTGGAACAATTAATAGCAGTGATGAATATCTTGTAAACCACTGTGTTGATTTCCCTAGAGAGTACATACACACATGTATTCATTTGACACTGCTGATGTCAAGCATATCAGTTACTGCAGGCCCACTGTTGCCTGCAATTTCAGTTGCTGTTTAATACTTGTTGTACCCCACCACCTCATAGAAAATTACATCTATTATTTATCTTCCTTTCTTTTTATGAATGCTCAGGACAATACTTATATGAGCACTGAATGCTGTCTTCAGTTTCTTATATAGATAATTGCATGATCCCTTAGTGTGGAATATTTTATAAATGCATATTTTTGAATGATTAATGATTATAATGTTTGTGCTTGTGAAACCAGAGGCTTGTTGCATGTTTCTCTCCTAAACAAAGCACTTTTGCATTTCATTATGACTGGTATTGCCTTTGGGCTCATATGTACATCAGTTATAGCACAGAAAGCTAATGTTACTGTTTCTTCAGCATTTTGCAGGAAAGACTGGATATTATTCTTCCTTTGCTGTTTAATAGGAGAGGGAAATGAGCGGGTGATTTTTAATTATGTATCACTAGTTTTGCAATGAATTTTCAAAGGTAGTAAATATCTGACAAGCCCCAGTTTAGCAATATATTTCAAATGACAGGCTTTCATGGTATGCCTAAAAACTGACACACCAAATGGCTTTACAACAGTGTGCAATGAATTTACATTCTGCATGAAACTTTGCAATGAGAATAGGAATAAAAAGTGCAACCGAGTTTCAACAACAGTGGCAAAAAAGAGCAGCAAGTTTGCTAGATGACTAGAATGACTACAGAATTTTAAAAGACAAAAAAAAATCCAAAAAGAGGCTACAGACATTTTACCTCTGAATTATACAGTGCTTAGTTCCAAGGATACAGTTATCATACAAAGCTGGTCATTTCAGACCTGGAACAAGAACTACATATATTAATATATGAGTCAAGAAATTTATACCAAAAAATGCCTGAAACAATTTATGCATGAGTAATATAGTATAATGTAGTTTTGTAGCAAGATGGTCAGTAAAACAAACTATACATAGGTTTATAGTTTAACACTAGGCTAACTCCCCTTATTGGCCATTTTAAGCCTATCCAAACACCCCAGGTGAGAATCAAACCTTGCATTTGTGTTTGCAAGGTAAACACCTTAACCATAATGCCAGCCTCCTACCTATTAAGTGAACTAAAATATATTGTTACAGTATATTTCAATGACTGCCATGCCTTACTGTTTCTGCTTTCTTTTTACTACTTTTTTTAATAGCATGAATGTCTCCATCACCAGAGTCAGTCTGCTGTCAATGATGGAGAGCTCCCATTTGAGGCAGTAACTCAAATTTGACTAACAAACTAGATGCAAGAGGGTCAGTGGGAGAATGGGGAGACTGAGAAGTACAAAGTACATGTACTTTTCCATGGAGCAATGTATGTTTCTTCTTGCATAGCTAACAGCTTCTGTGGAAGTCAGAGCTCTAGCTACAGGCAGATAAATGACAAGGGAGTATAGACAGATCATCTGGAGAGAGAGGTGCAACTACAGAAGCACCTGTGTGTGGAGTCAGACTGCATTGACATTGTGTGTGTGTGTGTGTGTGTGTGTGTGTGTGTGTGTGTGTGTGTGTGTGTGTGTGTGTGTGTGTGTGTGTGTGTGAGGGTGTGTCTAGGTGTAGGTATGTATGTTTATGTATGGGGGGGTGACTTACAAGGAAAGGCTTAGAAATAAAAAAAAAAGCTTCCCTACAATCAAGAAGGCACCATACTTGGATGCTCATATGTTCTCTCCACCTGTTACAGAGACAGAAGACTGGCATCGTGCCATGGAAAATGGGAGACAGAGGACCAAAAATATCTGTAAATTAAAAAGGTCTGCATAGCAGGGACCAGAAAATCCTCATACCTACCTCAGAGGGAATTTTCTGTGCTATGAATTTAAGTGATTTACTCCTCACTGAACTTACTTGCAAATTCCTTATATCTTGAACTTCCCTCCATGACTCTGGTGAAGCGTTAGCATCTCCTTTACAGGTTGCCTCTGCCTCTCATTATCCTCAACCTCCAGATGTCTCAGTCTCTCTGCTGCTTCTATTTCCAAATGGTTGGCCTCCAACTCAAGTCTCTTTAACTCCGGATGGATTTTTAAGTCCTCTGTGGAAAGGTTGAGCTGTCCATTTTCTGAGAGTTGTACATCTCTATGACCAGTCTGATTGTCCTGCTGGTTGCTATTCTGTGATGCAGCTGTGACTAAAGCTGCAGCCATGTCTGCTTTAGTCAGGTTGGCATGCACCAATCATTTAGCCTGGCACATCTCAGTCAACTGGTTCCTTGTCAGCTTGCCATACTCCTCTGCTGACATGCTTGCCTGACTAACTAAGCTAGCTGACAAACTAGCAACTGAAAATATTCCCTATGACAAAAATATGTGTTCCTTCAGTAAATACAACATCTGTGGAATTATTTTGTGACACTGCCAGTCCAGCTATCTGGAATTTTGTAAATAATAATATGTCATTTGTGAATATTAATATGATTTATATGCTGGTCTTACAAATGTAAGAGAACTATATGTTATGTATATATTAAACTACTGGTGCATAAGTGTGTGTAAAAAGTACTGAGCTAAAATGTAGCCACAGTGTACCCTACTAGTAAAGAACAGAAATGTATATAAACAATATACCTGTGCAAATGTATGTTTTAATAGTAGAAGCTGGAACCTACAGAGTTAACTTGCAAAACTTCAAGAAAATAAGTTGAAAAGTAGTGTTTTACATTTGTGTTATCTCAGTTTCAGTGCAGCAAGCAGACACAATATCTAGAGTTAGAGGTTTCCTATCGTCCTGAAACATAAATAATTACTAGGTTTCAAATGTAAAAGTGTTTAATTGCTGTATAACTTCCAGTTCTGAGCAAACTTCTGAAAGATATGTATTTTCACAGAGAAATGTTAAATTTTGTTAAGTTTCTGTTACCCTGGAACTGAAAGCAGGTGGCATAGAGTGATGTCATCCAGCTAACCCAGCAGTAATATGCGATATTAATTTAAGACCTCTCTCAGAGAGGGAGACAGAGCATTTTGTATCATGTCTTGGGCTTAGAAACATTAATTCAGCACTTCTGCCTGCGTGTTGCTCTGTAAGTAAGATTTAGATATAGTATTTCTTTTAGAGATAGATAGGAATATAGTAAAGATTAGTTTAGATGTTTTCTGTATTCATTTGAGACTGTCCTGCACTGTTTTGAAATATTTCCTGTGATTCTAAACTCTGTAGTTACTGTGTTGTTTGAGTATTGTTTTGTTCTTTTATTATTTATTATTAAATATATTTAAACCTATCTTTGTGGCTGATATTTGTGAGACATATTTAAGCTCTTAAAGTACTTGCATATGTTTTTTGGTGAGACTGTACAGGCCACTCCAATAGCCTTGCTCTTGGTCACACTTAGTGTTTGGATAATAGTAACATTACACAGTAGCATTGGTCACTCTTTGTAAGGGCCTTTATAGTAGTTGATAAGTAGGAGTTGGTGGCAGTGATAACTACCTCATAGTCTGAGCAGAAGGGGGCATAGCTAGTAAACCTGTGCCAGCCTTCCCCAGGTGTGTGCGTGTTTGCACTGTTTTGAAATATTTCCTGTGATTCTAAACTCTGTAGTTACTGTGTTGTTTGAGTATTGTTTTGTTCTTTTATTATTTATTATTAAATATATTTAAACCTATCTTTGTGGCTGATATTTGTGAGACATATTTAAGTTCTTAAAGTACTTGCATATGTTTTTTGGTGAGACTGTACAGGCCACTCCAATAGCCTTGCTCTTGGTCACACTTAGCGTTTGGATAATAGTAACATTACACAGTTGGATTGGTCACTCTTTGTAAGGGCCTTTATAGTAGCTGATAAGTAGGGGTTGGTGGCAGTGATAACTACTTCATAGTCTGGGCAGAAGGGGGCATAGCTGGTAAACCTGTGCCAGCCTTCTCCAGGTGTGTGTGTATTTGTATATAAATCAAATCTCAAAGTGCGTGTGTGTCAGCTACTTGGGCAGGGACAAGGAGCACTGGTTGGACAGAGAGGGTGCTGGAGGTCTTGGCTTGACCCCTCATCTGAGATCTTAACCCTATAGCTGTGCCAGTGGGGAGTCTTATTGGGGATCTGGAGAAAGAGGAAAAAACAAGCCCCACAGACTGACTGTCCTCTCTGTGTGCTCTTAAGGCTCTTAAGGGAAATTGTACTTTACTCTGTGTGTGCTTGTCATCCCCCCAATGTGTACATCTCTCACTGGTGCTAGTTTGAGGGTTGAGGCTCCTTGATTACTGGGCCAGTGCAGGGGCATCACATATTAATTGTTTGGCAGTGGTGGGATACCCACATCACATATTAATTGGGTAATAGTGGTGAGATAGCCACATCACATATTAATTGGCTTGTAGTGGTGTGGATACCGAATTCCTGTAGCCTGTGTACAGTGGTCACTGAAGGTGTCTGTACTCTCAGTTAGCCATGCAGTGAACATTCAGATTTCTTATCACAATTGTTTTATTTTTCTTGTTAGCTTAGTTAGTCAGGGAGAGCAGGCAAGCATGTCAGCAGAATTGTATGGCAAGCTGACAAGGTGCCAGTTAGCTGAGATGTGCCAGGGTAAAGGACTGCTGCATGCCAGAGTCATTGAGGTAATGGGGAAGGGAGTAATTGAACCTCAGAAGCAACAAAGGTCAGTAAATTTCTTCCACAATTTACAGAGGGGGATAATTTTGATAGTTTCATTCATATGTTTAAGAGGGTTTGTAAACAGTACAATGTTGATCAAGGGCTCTGGTTATGGTTCCCGACCCCCTTAATCCATGGTAAAGCTGTAACTGCAATTTCTAAACTGTCTGATACCTATTGTTTAAATTATAATACCGTCAAAATGTGTTTTCTAGAATGTTTTAAGTTAACACCTAAAGCTTATAGGAAAGAGTTTTATGAGCACAGATGCAAGACAGATGAAAGTGTGTGTAAATACGTTGCTGAACTAAGCACTTATTTTCATGGGGGGGGGGTGAGTGGATGACAGGTCACCACTTTTAAAGGGCTGGCAGACCTTTTGGTGAGGGAACAAGGCCTTAGCACTTTGCTTGAAAACATGAGAATCTGGTTAGCTGACAGACAGTGCAATATTGCAATTGAGTTGAGGAAGAAGGGAGACATATACCTAGCAAGCAAGGCATCACTGCACAGGAAAGGGACACCCAGTGCTGCTCATGGGTCTAAGGGAACCCATGGTGGGCATCCCTGACTGCCCCAACAGAGTCTGCCAGTAGCAAGGGAAGCCATTAGTCCAGGTACATGTCCAGGACCAAGGGTTAAATGTTTTAAATACAACTAGTGGGGCCATGTAGCATACAAATGTCCACGACGGCAAGGTGGGGAACAAAAGGTGGTAGAGTCAGTAACTGGGAATGACAAAATACCAGCAGTAAGTTGTCTCGAGACAACAAGGGTACCAAACTACCACAAGCAGTTATATCCTATCTTAGTGGATGGGAAAGAGGCCATAGCTAAGAGAGACACAGCCTCTTACCTAACCACTGTGAAGCCTGCAATGGTTACAGAGGAGCACTACTTGCTTGGGCAGTCTTCTCCAGTCAGAGATTTAGGAGGGACCCCGTTCCAAATACCTTTGGCTAGGATTCACCTTGACTGGGAGGGTAGAAAAGGAAGCAAGCAAGTAGGTGTGTTTGAAGATATCCCTGCAGATGTCCTGATAGGGAATGATTTTGATAATGCAGTACCCTGTGTGCATGCAGTTACATACAGTCAGGCTTGGAGACAGGCATGTGGGTCTGGTAACATGAGGGAGACCCAGACAGACCACACACTTGCAGCCAGGTCTGGTGAGGTGAATACTTCAGGGAGGGAGCTACCCTGTAGCCGTGAGACTGAAGGTAAGCTACAGTCGCTTGTGAGTACTGATGTTACCTTGGACAGAGTGACTTCAAGGGCAGAGATGAGTAGTAGTACTCAGGCTGACAGTGAGGCACTGCTGTCAGAGTATACCAGACTTCCTGTGGAAGGGGAGCTGGGAAGGGTTACTACTCAGGCTGACAGTGAGGCACTGCTGTCGGAGGATACCTTACTTCCTGTGGAAGGGGAGCTGGGAAGGGTTACAAAGAGAGAGTTGAGAAAGACTCAGCCCTCAGACCCTACATTACAAGGCCTGAGGGAGGTAGCTAGTGAGGCACCTGATTCTCAAGGGAAAGGGGAATCTGTATAGTGGGACAAAGGGTTACTGTATAGAGAGTGGTCCCCTGAAGGAGGGCTAGAGGGTGAGAGAATACAGCAGTTGGTAGTGCCCAGAGCCTACCATCTGGCACTTCTAGCTAAAGCCCATGCTATTCCCTTTGCAGGCCATATGGGCATAAAACATATAAAGAGACGTATTATGCAGAACTTCTTTTGGCTTGGGACTTCCAGAGATGTAACAGGGTACTGCAGGACTTGTGAACAGTGCCAAAAGGTAGACAAGGCAGGAGACAAGGTGAAAGCTCCTTTGATGCATTTGCCTGTGACTGAAGAGCCTTTTCAGAGGGTAGTTCCAGATATTTTGGGGCCTCTGAGTACCCCAAGTTCCACAGGGAAAAAGTATATCCTAGTGGTAGTAGATTATGCTACCAGACACCCCCGAGGCAGTGGCTCCCTCCTCTATTGAAGCAGAAAAGGTGGCAAATGCTTTGTTAGAGATTTTCAGCAGGGTAGGTTTCCCAAAAGAAATACTGACTGACATAGGTGCCAATTGCATGTCAGACCTGCTGGCTTGTCTGTGGAAGTACTGTGGGGTGAAGCACCTAAAGACAACTCCCTACCATCCACAACTAATGGTCTTGTTGAGAGGTTAAACTCTACACTCAAGATTATGCTACGGGCATTTGCAGAACAGTTTAAGTGGGAGTGAGACAAATATTTCCCCATCTGTTGTTTACTTACAGAGAGGTTACCCAGGAATCCTCAGGGTTTTCACTCTTTGTCTAGAATTGATTTGAGATGAGTGGGAGGGTGACTGTCAATTCCACAAGGAGTCTGTTGTTGCATATGTCCTAAACCTCAGGACAAGGCTCAGGGAAATTATGGGCTTGGCCTAGGAGAACCTGGCAGAAGCCTAACAGCAGAAAAAGGTCTAGTATGACAAGAATGCTCGAGCTAGAGAGGATGCTATAGGGCAGCAGGTAATGGTTCTTATTCCTGTCAGCCACAATAAGCTGCAAGCAGCTTGGGAGGGACCCTACAAGGTGGTAAGGAAGGTCAGTGATGTTAACTGCATGGTAGAACTGCTAGGCAGGAGGCAGGGGCACAAATTGTACCATGTTAACATGATGAAATCTTACCATGACAAGGAGGACCTTGGGCTGAGCATTTGCAGTGAATTGCAGGAAGAATCTGAGGGAGATTTGGTCTCTTATCTCCTCACTGAGGCTCGGACTGACACCTCAGTGGAAGGGGTATTAATGTCCCAGCAGCTAGCCCCTGCCCAGGTTCGAGAAATCCAAGCAGTGTTACAGGAGTTTGGAAACATGTTCACTGGAAAACCAGGGTGCACCCACCTACTGCAGCACCATGTGGATAAGGACTCCAAAGTCCTATTAAGCAGGCCCATTATAGGGTGCCTGAGAGAGTCAAATGGACTCTGAGGGAGGAGATACAGGAAATACTGGAACTAGGGGTAATTCAGGAGTCCAGCAGTCCCTGACATTTTCCCTCTGAATTATACAGTGCTTAGTTCCAAGGATACAGAGTTATCATACAAAGCTGGTAATTTCAGACCTGGAACAAGAACTACATATATTAATATATGAGTCAAGAATTTTATACCATCCAAAGAAGGATGGCAGCACCAGGTTCTGTGTGGACTACTGGAAATTAAATAGTCACACAGAGTCAGATGCTTACCCCATGCCTAGGACAGTTGAAGCCCTAGATCAGCTGGGCAGGGCTAAGTATCTTACACCACTGATCTTACCAATGGTTACTGGCAGGTGCCCTTGACTCCCAGTGCTAGAGAGCGGTCAGCCTTTGTGACTCCTTTTGGCTTGAATGAGTTCACAATGATGACCTTTGGGATGAAAACTGCCTCAGCAACTTTCTAGAGGCTGATAGGTTGTATCCTAGCAGAAGCAGAAACTTTTGCCCTTGCTTACCTAGATGGCATTGCCATCTACAGCCATTCATGGCAACAGCAACTTCAATGTGTCAAGGAGGTGCTGGGCAGACTACAGAAGGAAGGGTTGGCCATTAAGCCCAGCAAATGTCAGGTGGGTATGGCAGAGGTCTCCAACCTGAGACATAGAGTGGAGAATGGTAAGAGCAGGCCAGAACCTGCCAAAGTGGAAGCCATTCAGGCATGGCCTGCCCCTGTTACCAAATATCAGTTGAGGGCATTCTTAGGGACAGCAGGGTACTACAGAAAATTTGTCCCCAATTATAGTACCATAGCTGCACCCCTCACAGACCTGACAAAGAAAAACAGGCCAGATAAGGTAGTGTGGACTCTAGCATGTCAGCAGGCATTCCAGAAACTTAAATGAGCTTTGGGAGGACCCCCTGTGTTAGCCAGTCCAGATTACAGCAAATAATTCGTTGTGCAGGTGGCTACATCAAACCATGGGGTAGCGGCTGTACTTCACCAGGTTTCCTCAGAGGGAGAAGAGCACCCAGTAGTATATCTCAGTCGTAGGCGCCAACCCATGGATGAATGCTATGCAGCTGCAGAAAAGGCATGCCTAGCCATAGTGTGGGCACTGCAGAAACATCAGCCTTATCTGTATGGAAGGAAATTCACTGTAGTTACAGACCAGAATCCCTTAACATTGCTACATTGAGCTAGCCAGCAAAATGCTAAGTTACTAAGGTGGAGCCTAACGTTGCAAGCATATGATATGACAGTGCAGCACTGCAAAAGGGTTAGCAATGTCAACACAGATGGGCTCTCAAGACAGGGAATGGGGTAAGGTATTCCCAGATAGGTTCAACCCTCTCAAGCAACATTTCTCAAGGGTCACTTGAAAAACTAGCTTGAGTTTTCGGGGGGGGGGTTGTGACACTGCTAGCCCAGCTATCTGGAATTTTGTAAATTATATGTCATTTGTAAATATTAGTATGATTCATATGCTGGTCTTGTAAGAGAATTATATGTTATGTGCATATTAAGCTACTGGTGCAGAAGTGTGTGTAAAGTACTGAGCTAAAATGCAACCACAGTGTACCATCTGGAAAAGAACAGAAATGTATATAAACTGTATACCTGTGCAAATGTATGTTTTAATAGTAGAAGCTGAAATCTACAGAGTTAACTTTCAAAACTTCAAGAAAACAGGTTGAAAATTAAAGTGTTTTACGATTGTGTTATCTCACTTTCAGTGCAGCAAGCAAACATAATGTCTGGAGCTAGAGGTTTTCCTATTGTCTTGAAACAGAAATAATTACTAGGTTTCAAATTTAAAAGTGTTTATTGTTACGACTTCAAGCTCTGAGCAAATATCTGACAGATATGTACTTTTCACAGAGGAAACGTTACATTTTGTTAAGTTTCTGTTAGCCTGGAAACTGAAGGCAGGTGACAAAGAGTGATGTCATCCAGGCTAACCCATCAGTAATATGTGATATTAATTTAAGAACTCAGTCAGAGAGGTAGACAAGGCATTTTGTATCTTGTCTTGGACCTAGAAACATCCATTCAGCACTTCTGCCTGTATACTGCTCTGTAAGCACGATTTAGGTATAGTATTTCTTTTAGAGACAGATAGGAATATAGTAAAGATTAGTTTAGACATTTTCTGTATTCATTTGAAGCTGTCCTGCAGTGTTGTTTTAAAATATTTTCTGTGATTCTGAACTCTGTTGTTACTGTGTTGCTTGCATATTGTCTTGCTCTTTTATTATTTATTATTAAATATATTTAAACCTACCTTTGTGGCTGATATTTGCAAGATATATTTAAGCTCTTAGAGTACTTGCATATGTTTTTGGTAAGACTGTAGAGGCCACTTCAATAGCTTTGTGCTTGTTCACACTCACCATATGAATAATAGTAACATTACACAGTAGAATTGGTCACTCTTTGTAAGGGCCTTTACAGTAGCTGATAAGTAGGGGTTGGTGGCAGTGATAACTACCTTATAGTCTGGGCAGAAGGGGGCATGGCTAGTAAATCTGTGCTATCCTTTCCAAGGTGTGTGTGTTTGTGTGTGTGTGTGTGTGTGTGTGTGTGTGTGTGTGTGTGTGTGTGTGTTTGTATATAAATCAAATCTCAAAGTGTGTGTGTGTGTGTGTGTGTGTGTGTGTGTGTGTGTGTGTGTGTGTGTGTGTGTGTGTGTGTGTGTGTGTGTGTGTGTGTGTGTGTGTGTGTGTGTGTGTGTGTGTGTGTGTGTGTATGTGTGTGTCAGCTACTTGGGCAGGGACACGAAGCACTGGTCAGACAGAGAAGATGCTGGAGGTCTTGACTTGACCCCTCAGCTGAGATCTTAACCCTATAGCTGTGCCAGTGGTGAGTCTTATTGGGGATCTGGTGACAGCAGAAGAAACCAGCCCCCAGACTGACTATAATCTCTGTGTGCTCTTAAGGGAAATTGTACTTTATTGTGTGTGTACTTGTCATCCTCCAAATGTGTACATCCCTCACTGGTGCTAGTGGTGTGGAGTGAGGCTCCTTGATTACTTGGCCAGTGCAGGAGCGTCACATATTTAACCAGCCAAACTGTAGTTGGCATTCATCTATATGTTGCCTACTATGAAAAAACCCTACTATGCATATGATTATATTTAAAATTCAAGTTATTTTATTGACATGAAGTTAAAATTCTGGGTTAGAAATAATCAGATCAGAAAATATGTCAGTATCTCACATAATAAATAATATCATTTTACTCACTTTCCCAAAAGTACGTTTCTCAGTGTAGGTAGGTTCTGAATTGATGCGTGTTAATCTCTGTTCCTTCCCATTCAAGTTATCCAGTATGTAGCGTTCCTTAGCATCATGATTCCTTCTCTGCTCTTGGTTTCTCCTCTTATAATCTTTTACTCTCCAAAGCTAATAGTAAGCACACATCAAAAATCAAAGCCAGAACCATAAATAAAACATGCTAGTATAAAATATGCCATTAACCACAAAATGAAGCTAGAAAATAATGAGCAATCAATATAGACATGCCTGAGAGCTTGCCTGTTTTCACCCAGCTTCTCCAGAATTTCAGCTAAACATGAAATCCTGCAGCTCCAAGAACACAGAATATTCTTCCAGTTTTACTGGACTTTGGGGGTGTTTTGACTGCCTCATCACAAAAGGCCTATGTGGGTCTTTTCCTCTTTTCCTTCAATGCCCATCCTAGAGGTATTATACATTAAAACTAAAACAGTTATCTCCCCTGTCACTTTTAAATCTAGCAGGTTATTATTCTTGATTCTTAGGGCATTGCAGCTGTATGAGTGCCTCCCCCAATGTGGTCTTCTACTGAAGAAACATGTGGATTAACCTTCTTATCCTTCCCTCTCTCTCTCTCTCTCTCTCTCTCTCTCTCTATATATATATATATATATATATATATATATATATATATATATATATATATATATAGATATATAGGTTTACTATTGTTTGTGCGAACGATATTCTATCGGCTGCAATGTGCCGAAAAACAGAATGTCGAACGCACAAGCACTTTTGCACCAGATAGTTGACTCCACTTATGCGAATGCACAGCTGCATTTGCATAAGTGGAAATTGACTATCTGCACAGAGATCGCAGCACAGTGGGGAGTGGAAATTCATCCACATCCCCTCTGTAGTGCGATCTCGGAGTTAGAATATATAAGTAGTGTATGTGGGGGGGGGTGCAGGGAGGCTTGCCCCCCTGCAAAAACGTGATAGCTGTATAGGAGTTTGATTTACATCAGCTCCTATACAGCTATCACATGGTGGTTTCGACAACAATGTCGAGTTAAATGTGTCGAGCATTTGGTTCGACATTGTGTACGTTATTTTTTTACTTTCGGTATTACCATTCATTTATTTGAACAGAAAATGTTTTTCTGTTCGAATAAACAATAGTAAACCATATATATATATATATATATATATATATATAAATATATATATATATATATAAATATATATATAAATATATATATATATATATATATATATATATATATATACATACATATCTTCAAAAAGTGCAAACTCTAAATTTGTAACTTTATAAACAAAGAGAGCTTTATCTTACCAAATGGCCCAATATCAAATGCATTCACTAGAAAGGCCTTTCCTGACTAATATATAACTTCTATACTTTCTATGTAGTAGGTAAGATTTTGTGACTGTCAGTATAGGCTTTTGTACACAAATGCAATGATTTAGCTTTACAGTGTCTTTAACGTTCTTGGCCATGTTATCAAAGATTTTTTTTGTTGTTTGTTTGTTTGTTTATGGCCATCCTGGTGGTATCTGTCTATATTGGTTGATGGCCTGAGAAATGTTAATTAATGACTGTTGTTCAGCAATTTCTACCCGAGGCAAGCTGGATTCTTTTAATACCACAGTAACATCAAATTCCAGAATTATTTAACTGCAGTCAACCAAGAATTGTGCTGTCAGAACAAGACAGCCTAGAACTCAAAATCTTTGCAAAACCCAAGGGAGCATTTATTATTTATTTATTTATCTTTAATGCCGTAGTGGTACGGCAGTAGCATTAACTCAAAAGTACGGATAACTCAGGAACTCCAATTGTAGATTCCTAGGGTTTATTAGGCTCCAATAAAATCGACAACAGCAATAAATGAGAACAGCACAGTCCAAGTTACACAAACATTAACGCCTTTCAAAGTCACTGCGTTTTCCTTTTCAAAGTATGCACTTCATCAGATGAATAATGAACTCTCTTAACCATCTTTATATACTGTCACTAATGAATGGATTAATTGATAAATTGATAAATTGATTTATATTGTGTTACAACTAAAAAACTTTACCCAAATCTAATGCATTTAAATGAAATGTAGTTTTCATTGTTTGAATTAGCTATTGGATTTTCTTAAAAAAGACTAAATGCTTTGACAGACATGTTAAAAATCAAATAAGAATCCACTTTCAACATGTTAATTAATAACAAAAATATCAGTATAAAATGCAAACATAACTCATTATTTAAAACTTTTAGCGAATCTAGTGACCATTAAAATTATTACATTACAACTTTAATACCTTCCTAAGTTATTATAAAACATGCAAATGATATGTTAAAATTCTAAAAGAAATCTTATTAAAAGCAATTTTTATGTACTCAGTTACATTGTTAGAAATTGAAAAACCACAGTTTAATGTTGCCTTAATATTAATTCATTTAAATAATTATTATTGCATAAATATTAATAAATATAAATAAATATGAATAAATAACCTTATAAATAAATGTGGGATAAAGACTATATTATATTGCACGTAGGGACATAAATATACAGAGCTGTTTGAACTTATTAAGAATTAACAACATCAATTTAGCTGCCCTTAATTTGAGCAGAGGTAGAATACTAGTATGCTCATTGAGCCCTGGTGGGTTGTAAGATTCTAGTGTCATTTGCCACCATAGCTCTCTGTACTCCAATTTCCATTTGACACTAGAATTTGACACTAGAATCTTACAACCCACCAGGGCTCAATGAGCATACTAGTATTCTACCTCTGCTCAAATTAAGGGCAGCTAAATTGTGATATTTGGGGTGTTTTAATTCTTAATAAGTTCAAACAGCTCTGTATATTTATATCCCTACGTGCAATATAATATACCCCTGGATTCATGAAGCTCGGCGCAAGGCCGGTGTAAGGCCTGCGCCGGCGGTGCAGTGGATAGTCGGCGTAGTAGCGCCATATGCATAGTAATGAGTGCACGCCGCAACCACAGAACGCGTCGTGGTTACGTGAGCGAGCCCAAGTAGGATGTGTCCGGAGGCGTGGCTAAGCCGGCAGGCGATGAGCAACCTAAAGTGCTGATTTCCACAGGCCGCCCATAATAGTAATGGCAGCAGCCAGGGCCCGTGCAGAATGAAACGCACGCAGAGTATGCAACATAGTACCCGTCCCAACAAAACGGAGAAACAAACACAACCCACGAAGCCCTAAGTGTACCCGTCCAAGGCACAAAGGATACGTAATACCGTGTTCGTCCCGCAATGCACTGTCAGTGGGCATACCCAGAGAAGGTGTACCGCAGCATGTCAGCACGCCGCACCGACATAGGAGTAGCGACATGGGCATGGTCACCAGGGTTACCAATTGTCCCACTTTGCTATGGACAGTCCCTCATTTGACAGTTGTGTCCCGCCAAAAATCGAAAAATGGCAAATGACCTGAGATTTCCGGACAAAAAGATTCCCTCAATATACCTTTAATAGTAGCATAAAACATATATTTTGTATATGAAACACATACATGGCATAAGAAACAGAATAAGCAACCCAAATGCTATGAGAATAAGCGTATATTTTGGAAAAAAAGTGAAGTTCTGTCATCTCTACTTGCTGTGGGTATGTGTTGTCCTGCAAAATCCGAGGTTTCCACAAAAGATGTCCCACCTTGGGCATTGGAAAAGGTGGCAACCGTAATGGTCACCAGCAGTAGTGAGAGTACACAGCCGGGTAGCCGTGTCGACATAACAACAAGAATGAACCAAGATACCCTAAACACAGGCAAACATGTACATAGCAACATGTACCAAACCCAGCAACGTGCTCGTCGCATACACAGGACGGCGTATGTCTAAGCGTAATATCCAGAAGCAGAACCCATGCATGCAAATGTAATACACAATAGCCCCATTATAGCATGTAACCCCCACCCATGTACGACCGTGCACCCAACCCAGCTAGCAGCCTTGCGCAGCTACACACCTACACACAATGGGCATACCTGAAATGTGGTAAGATGTATTGTCTTAGGCAGTGCCACACAGGCAAAGATGTACCCCACATGTTAACAACCCACCTCAGGTACAGATA
The DNA here is from genome assembly GCF_019279795.1 of Protopterus annectens. Lineage (NCBI taxonomy): Eukaryota > Metazoa > Chordata > Ceratodontiformes > Protopteridae > Protopterus > Protopterus annectens. The sequence goes on along the minus strand of NC_056730.1, from coordinate 1,079,341,370 downwards.
TGCAAATGGCTGCATGTGAATGTGTCGGCAGAATGTGTACATCCCGCATGTGGTATGGACCCGCCCAAACCCCATAGGCTTGCACACGCCACGGTGCACATAACTGTACACATGTGGACAAGTCGGGATGTTCAACCACCATACCGATGATTAGCTATGCAGACATGTCAAACACATATAGCGGAACATCTGCCTACCAAACAGGACGTCCTAACAGGGTGCCACAGGCACAGAAGGGGAAGGTGGGACATCACATGTGGAGAGTAGCGTTGCCGGACGGCCAAACACCCACGGCCAAGGCAAAGGACGGAATAACATGCATATGGCCAGATGGATGTTGTTAGAAAAATATATATAGAAACACATATGAAGTGCCATTTTAGAAGCAAAATAGTATATAATGCATTGTATTCTACTTTACAATATGGCAGTAGAAATGATCTTGCATGTAATTGGCTGAAGCTTAGCTGCAGTGTGATTGAACTCTGACCCTGGCAGTAACCAGTTCAGCAGGCTTATGTCTTTCAGCATTAATTATCTGCTGGGTTAGAGAAAATAAATGTATGTACATGTATATCTTCCTCCCTTCCACTGAGGAGGATGGCCTTGTGAGCTGTATCGAAGATAGAGTACAACTCCTTACCAGAGAGACAAAGGAACGTATTAAGAAATGAACTGACTATTGTATCCGAACAGTCCAGGGTCCTTGAAAGAGCAACAATTACAGAAGGACACTGTAATTGACCAGGTGCCTTGCAAGGCTGTGTTATTCTCATGGGAAAACATTTTAAAAGCATTACCTCAGCACCCTCGTATGAATAGAATATTGTGGACCATAGTGATGGAAATGCCCTGTGACTGACCACGTCAGTAAGGTGGGCAAAAGCTGATTGTAAACACTATATAAACAAATTGCTTCCTGTATAGAGTCAGACAAAACTCTTATACTTGTACTGTATAGCTTTTTGCCTCCCGGTGTACACTACTAAAACGTTGTGAACCTGAGCTTCCTGTGTTATTGACTGTCATTTAGAAAAGCCTACTGATTTCTACAGTCTGATTTTAACAACTTATTTGACATTGTGGTCCTTCTTAGCCGGAATTCCCTTGGTAAGCTGCAGGTCAGAGTGCATGGGTGGTAAGAAATCTGCAGGAGAAGTTGCCTAAATGGTTCTTCTTGAGTGAAAAGACCTCCGACTGAATTGTTGTGTGTAAAGAGGCTGTCCACTGTCTGATCTGTGGCTGAAAAGTGGAAAACTGGATCCCAAGAAGAAAACGTGCAGTCATAAACGGGAGGCTCAGGTAAGGAGAGTTTGCCTCTTTGTCTCTGTTGTAGATCAGGGACCAGGCTACATTGTGTTTTTGTTAACATTTGTGATAGCAGGTCGAAGACCAATTCAAGTAGTTTTACATTTGGACATAGATCAGGGGAACACAGAGCAGAGTAAACAGTCATTGTAGACACTACAGTGGATACAGGGAAGGAGATACCACGTGGTACGAGAGAAGGGTCACGTAACAGTCGTTTAGAAGACATGGGAAATTAGTGCACTAAGAGATCGTGAGATCCGCCTTTGACGGATGATGCGAAGTATATGCAATTGCAGAGAGCAGATAATGTGAGATATTTTGCAAAATGGGGTAATAAATATGACTTTGATGGTATATTAGACAAAATATCGTTAGTGAAACATTGGAATCACTTAAAATGTGACGCAGATGTTCTAGGGTTACCACCTGTCCCACTTTGTGAGGGACAGTCCCTCTTTGGGCAGTTGTGTCCTGCAAAAAAACTGAACAAATGGCAAATGTCCTGATATCTTAGGACAAATATATTTCCTATATTTTCTGTAATAGTTGCATAAAACAGTTATTTTGTATCTGAAACACCAAAATATTATAATAAACAGAATAAGCAACTCAAATGATACAAGAATAAGTTTCTATTCTGGCAAAAAGTGAATTTCTGTCCTTTGTACTGGCCGTGGGTATGTTTTGCCCTGCAAAATCTGACGTTCCCACCAAAAATGTCCCACTTTGGGCATTTGAAAAGGTGGCAACCCTAAGATGTTCAGGTGAAAAAACAGCGACATTTGGGTATCCCTCAAGCACATAGGTGGATTGAGGTAGTGAACCGAAGGGAACAGAAGACTAAAAATGTGAAAGCATCATACGTAGACAAAGAAGATAATAATACAGTAGTAGCGACGGCCCCTCCACCTCCACCCCCTCCAATACCACAGCCAGGATATGAAGCGGGAGGGCAGGCTAGTCCCCCCCACGTTATCCTGTGGCAACAGAGGTATCACAACAACCATTTGTAAGAGAAGCTATTGAAACTAGATCCCGAACACGTAAAACACCTAGGGACACCCAACTAAGAAGAGAGTCAGTAGAACAGAGTGAGGAAATCTGTCAATTAATTGACATACCGAACCCTCAGGCAGGACAGGAAGGCCAGGACCCAACTCCCCTAGTGTATAGACCGTGGACACCGGAAGATATCCGGAAAGTTACAGAGGGAATTCCCCATCCACAAAGTAATCATAAAAAGTTTATACAACATTTACAAGGTATGTGAATGAGTTACCACTTAAATGGGGAAGAAGTAGAGAAGGTGATTAGACAAATAATAGGTCCAGACTGGCACATGTTTTGTGTCGTCCGGAATGCTCGTGACGCGCAACTTAAACCACTCCCACATAGTGACGCAGAAGTAGACACCACGTTGAAGGGTCTTATGGATCGAATTACCGAAAATTGGAAACCTAGAGCAGATTGGACCTGTATTAATCAGTGTATACAACAAGATAATGAAACTGTACATGCATACTATGGTAGATTATTGGAATGTTTCAATAACCATAGTGGCATGCCTATTCCTGCAAATCTGAAAAACGATAGTGCATATGAACAACAGTTGAAAAATGCATTTTCGAAAGTTTGCATTGCCCCTATCGGTAGCTATATTACAAAGCATATGATAGATCACCGAACGAGTAGGCTACAAGCCGTACTGGAGTATGCTAGGCTTGCTGAAAGACATCTTAACAGTAAGAAGAAAAGGAAGACGCAGGTCTTCACAGCTGAAGATGGAGCAGAAGTCTTTGTAGTACAGTCAGGTAAAAAGGGTAAGAGAAAGTTTCAGGCTGTAGATTGTAAGCAGGGATATATTACGTCATTCATGACGCAACAGCATGGAAGTAAGCAACGCCCATAGCTTACTACTCATCGCAGTTGGACCCAGTGGCACGGTCATTGCCACATTGTGTACAGGCAGTTGTTGCAGCAGCCATGGCAGTACAGGCTTCGGCATCAATGGTATTATTCCACCCTCTCATTGTGAGAGTGCCTCATGCAGTTGCGATAATTTAGCTGCAAGAGAAAATAGCATTCCTGACCCGTGCTAGACATCTTTCTTGTTTGACCATACTCCTGTGTCAACCTCATATGGTGATTGAACATTGTACAACATTAAACCCATCAGCGTCACGTCCGACACCTGTGTATGGCACACCACACAGTTGCCTACAGGAAATGGAGCAAATAACTTTACCCAGACAGGATATTACTGATATACCCTTAGATGATGCAGAGGTGACAGTTTATGTGTACGGATCATGTAGAAAGGGTCCTACAGGAAAGAATCAAGTAGGTTATGCAGTAGTTACTGATATTGAGATTGTAGAAGCCCAACCCCTGCAGCATAACTTGTCTGCTCAAGCAGCAGAATTGATAGCTTTAACACGTGCTTGCACTCTAGTGAAAAACAGATGTGTGGACATATATACCGATAGTCAGTATGCTGTCTCTACAGTGCATGTTTATGCGCAGCAGTGGAAGAATAGGGGAATGATAACATCCACTGGTAAACCGATTAATCATGCGCAATTGATCTTGAATTTATTAGATTCCATTCAGTTACCTACTAAAGTAGCTAATTGTAAATGTGCAGCTCATACAAAGCAACAGGATAAGATTACGAAAGGTAATGCACGAGCTGATGCAGCTGCAAAACAAGCAGCCTCACACTCAGAAACTTACTTTTTGAATGAGGAATGACAATCCTCAGAGATTCTAGATTTAGAAATGTTAGAAACAATGCAAACATCAACTACGAAAGCAGAAAAGCAGACATGGGTAAGACGAGGAGCAATCCTTGAAGACGGACTGTACATCTCCAAAGTGAGAAAGCCAACGTCTAATTTATTTAGATATGCGGCTTTGTTGAGCCATGGGCAGAGCCATGTCTCAACAGGGGGGATGGTATAGTTGGTTAACAGAATATTCCAAACATATGGAATTAGGAACCACATACAAACATTTTGTGCAGCGTGTCATATTTGCAGTAAACATCATGCACAGGGAGCATTCCAACCGAAGCGAGGGAGTTTCCCTACACCACCATATCCGTTCCATACTATTTGTATGGAGTTTATAGAGCTGAATAAATGTGAAGGGAAGAAATACTGTTTAGTGATTATAGATATGTTTTCAAAATGGGTAGAAGCATTTCCAACCAGGAATCCGGATGCAGCAACAGCGGCAAAGGCCCCAGTAAAATAAAGTATCCCTAGATCTGGCATACCGGAAAGAAGCTACAGTGACAATAGAACACATTTTGTGAACCAGACAATCCAGCAACCTGGGTGATTCTTTGGGATTCCTTGAAGAATCGTTGCACGTACCACCCACAGTCAGCATGACTGGTGGAGAGGTACAATGGGATTTCGAGAAATAAGTTGAGGAGGTTGATGAGTGACACCCAGACGAATTGGATGTGCTGTCTATCTCTAGCATTGCTGAGCATGACAACAATTCCAAATGTAAAGGGTTTGACCCCCTTTGAAGTAGTATTTGGAATGGCATATTATGTGCCACAGTGGAAAGCTCTCATGCCTGCAGAGCTGGAGGTCGATGGCTCATTAGCCAGTTACATGAGAGGATTGTTAACCAATAACACTGTTTTGCAGTTAAACTCTTTTTCAGATAAAGAACAAATGAAGCCGGACGCAGAGCTGACTCCAGGATCCTGGGTGTGGTTAAATGTTATCCAAACAAGTAACTGGACGAGTCCAATGTGGGAAGGTCCGTACCAGGTACTGTTGGCAACGCCTACTGCAGTAAAGGTTGCGGAGAGGTCGTCCTGGGTTCACCTGACCCCTTGCAAACCAGTAAAGAATATCCAGTCTGATTTACATGTCGTAGCCAATATACCATAGAGACAGAATGACCAGGGGCAGAGTGTATAACAATACAAAGCAACCCCAAAGACATTGGTTTACTGTCCTACTGATCATACACCTATTAACCATGTTTGTGGTGACTTTTCTTTTGCTGGGATCTTTCCTGCATATAACTACACAGATACAAATAATGAAACGTGATGAACTGGCCACAGATTGGCATCCAAACCTCAACACATACCTAGCCATGAAGCGTGTGCATGTAGAGACTATGAACATTTCAAATTGCTGGGTTTGTACTGCCATACCTACAGCATATGGAGGACTTTTGATGTCTGCTGTCCCCTCAGGGATAAATTGAGACTTGTGAATATCTACCTTTTGATACAGGTTCTGTGAGATCACAGGACAAAGTGGCACTGTACTTACCTGTTACACAAAATGGAATTGTTTGTTTTTATAAACATGATACAGTCCAAGTTGGTGGGAGTAATTGTAACATAACTGTGTCTTACAAATGTCATATAAAAGCCAAAGATCACAGTAGTAGTTGTAGCACGATTTATGATTCGTATTTAAGCTTAATGAGAACAACGTGGAAAGATGTGCAGAAACATCCTGAATTGTATAAACAGTTGTCTGTTATAGACAGGAAAATGTTACATGCAGAGTTAACCCGCATCAGTAGTAAAGTAGAATATTGTTATTTTGTTTGTGGGGAAAAAAGCATATCAATGGTTACCTGAGAATTGGTCCAGCAGTTGTTTTTTGGGTTATCTGGTTCCAGCCATAAGACATACTGCAGAATTGCCTCTGGGTACGATGCGAAATGTAAGAGATATAGCTCGAAGAACTGGGAACTCAGTCGAGAAACCTACTAATCCAGTGGGTGACATCGAAGCTGTTTGGAAAGATCATTCTTCTGTAAGAGATAAAGGAAAATTGACTCCTATGGACTTCAGTGACAGTGTTATATCCTGGGCTGGAATAATCCCAGCTTATGGAGCAGTGAAATCAATCAGGGAACTGAGGAAGTTTTCAAAACCTCTCGAAGTAATGAGCAATGCGACTTTTCCGCTCTCAAACTTGTGACTGATGAACTGAATGCAATGAGAACTGTTGTGCTACAAAATGTAATGGCTCTTGACTGCACCCTGGCGGCGAGAGGTGGTACGTGCATGCTTATCAAAGAAGACTGCTGTGCGTATATACCACATAATAAGCACGATATCAACGACCACCTAGAGGTAATACAGCAGGTATCAGCCATGGCGGAACCAGGCCCAAACCCACTGACGAACTATTTCCAGAAACCATTTGGTGGATGGGGTTCACTCATAATGAATATCTTGATTGCCATTTGTGTTGTTTTGCTCATATTGGGAGCATGTGTCTGTTGTGGGATACCTTGTATGAAAGGATTAGTTAGGGACTCTGTTGACGTATCTGTAACCGAGACTATGTATCAAGACCTGGAGTGGAATTTGTTAATACCAAATGAAATTCTTTCTGAAATGTAAAACAAATGATTTGCCTAGTTAAAAGTTCCAGAGAGGACGAGGCTAGGGAATGAAATAATGTTGTATATGTTTCTGGATAGAATAAAAGCATTAAAAGGAGGGAGAATGTTAGAAAAGATATATCTAAACATATATGACGTGCTAGTTTAGAAGCAAATAGTGTATAATGCATTTTATTCTATTTTACAATATGGCAGTAGAACTTATCATGCATGTAATTGCCTGAAGCGTAGCTGCAGTGTGATTGAACTCTGACCCTGGCAGTAACCAGTTCAGCAGGCGTATGTCATTCAGCAATAATTATCCGCTGGGTTAGAGAATAATAAATGTATGTACATGTATATCTTTCTTCCTTCCACTGAGGAGGATGGCCTTGTGAGCTCTATCGAAGATAGAGTACAGCTGCTCACCAGAGAGACAAAGGAACCTAGTAGGAAATGAACTGACTATTGTATCCGAACAGGCTTGGAACCTTGACAGAGCAACATTTACAGAAGGACATTCTAATTGACCAGGTGCCTTGCAAGGCTGTGCTATTCTCATGGGAAAACATTTAATAAGCATTACCTTAGCACCGTTGTATGAATAGAATATTGTGGATTATAGTGATGTAAATGCCCTGTGACTGACCACGTCATTAAGGTGGGCAAAAGCTGATTGTAAACACAATACACATAAAGCTGCTTCCTGTATAGAGTCAGACAAAACTCTATACTTGTACTGCATAGTTATTTGCCTCCTGGTGTACAGTATTAAAACGTTGTGAAACTGAGCTTCCTGTGTTATTGACTGTCATTTTGAAAAGCCTAATGAGTGTTACAGTCTGATTTTAACAACTTAATTGACAGATGTGTATGTCATAGCATGGGAATAGGCCAAGCCAACCACCACAATCGCCATGTGTACCACATACAAACAGCCAGTAACACGCAGTAGTAATGCATGAAGGCATACACGACTGTGGGAATAGCACAGGACATATGGCACGTGCCAAGTGTAGATGCATGACACAAAACCCCAGGATGGGGCTCCCTGCAAAGAGGAACATGTGCCAACCACACCTCCCACAGATGTACCGGCAATGAAAACACATGCCAAACACACAGCAACACTACCGTCCATCCCACGATCAAGCGGAGGCTGGTCAAAGACCACCATGACGCACGCACAAACAGGGACACATGTAACCGTTGCCTTAACACCCCCCCCATAGGCCAAAGAATAATAGAATGGACATATGCATGTAATGTTGTGAAGGATGTGTGGTAGTCCTCAGTATCACAGTGGTAGGGACACAGATACACTGTAATCAACCGTGACGTATGTGCACTGTAGACAGCATACCTGCAGGTAATACAGAGGACAATCACGTGCCACAGAAATATACACATGAGAAAGAGGATAGGGGATAGACAAGTGTAAATGGGACAAACTATGAACATAGGTTCATAGGTCCATAGGTACAGGGTAGGCTATCTACCCAAGGTCAGCCATAACCCTAGTCCATAGTTAGGATTCCTTTGCCAACCTTCCGGTCCGGAGATAAAATGCCTATGATATTGCCGTATCTCTGTCAAGCAGTGATAATGATGTAATCCCTGGGGTATATCTGCAATCCCCCATCCAACGGACAAGATCCCCTCGAACAAGGCTAGCAAGGATCTCTGCCTCACATGTACTGTGATGTAGATCCACAGCATAGTGAGTGTCTGGGTGACGTATGTGTCACTCCAACACATCCTATTAATGACCGCGTCAAGGTTCACGTCACCTGCCCTTGTGGTTCCGAGGGATGTAGATACAGTAGGTGAAGCATAGACATGACATATGGGTCGACATGGCCTCGTATGTCAGGCACAGGTCAACACCGAACAAGAGGTATGTGACCGAATGGAGCAGGGGTCCTAACAGTGGGCCAGCATTACACAAATCCCTGACACCCTGCATCTGTATGACAATTAACCTATGAGGCCTTCCCAGCTGCTGTAGGTGTCGGGTCAGATACCCTCCGAATGGGGCAATGTACTCAATCATAGGTGTAACACGTAATGAGTACAAGGAGACAATGACCTACCCTGATCTAGATGTGAATCCCTGCACAAACAGGTGGGCAATGTAGAAGTCCTACCGAACCACGATAGCAACGTGTGTGTTGGGCGAATGGTGAGCGACAACCTGTGTCCCCTGATCCCTGGTAATTACCCCTGCTCAGTGGACTGCCACCCATATGCCGGACAGGGTGACCTCGTTCTCCTCGACGGGTATGATTTTGCATTACCTTGCATTTAGCTGTAGGCCATGTCCCTGACAGCAGATATGCATATCTGGGAGGCCCCTTTGAAGGATATCTGTGTCAGATGTCCGTCCCACTATGGCACCGGTTCGCAGTCATCTACAAACAATGTCGCCCATAACACCCCTGTGTGTGCCTGTACTGTGGAAATGTAGATGTAGAAGAGGAGTGGACCCAGGGCAGAGCCCCGTGGGACACCGCCTGCGACAGGCAGTAGGTCCGACATGCTGCCAGCAACTATGACCGCGTGGGCCGTGTCACATAGCCAGTTTACAACCCATCCTGCGATGTACGTGTTCACATCCAAGCCGATGGGTTTATCAATGATACCCGAGGGGGGTATTGTGTTGAAGGCCTTTGCCAGGTCGAGGTAGGCTGTATGGACTGCAAGGCCCCATCAATGGCCTCGGTGACTGTCCCGAAAACGTCAACCATGCTTTAAACGCATGAACCGCCCCTGACCAAGCCAAACCGGGTTGGATGCAAAGTATGCAGGTCCCCTATGCCTTCATCTACGGGCCGCAGTATGATCCCTTCCCATGTCTTTGCAGATAGGTCTCCTCATGGTAATGGGACAGTAATAACCAGGGTCAGTGGAGGGATTGGCCCTGTGACGTGGGACTACAGTCACCGTGCGACACAACCCGGGTACGTTACCCGAGGTGAGGCTAGAAATAAACAGCTGTCCTAACTGTGGGTCTAATTCCTCAATGAGATCGTGGAGTACACAGTCGGGTCACCAGCTGGTCACATGGATGCTATGTTCACTACCCTGGAGAGAGCATGTTCCATCCATGCATCACAGAACATTCGGGGACCACAAACCGCTGGTACAGACATCTCTTCATGTGGGGGGAGGGTGTGGAGATGTCTTCACCGAACCTGTCAGCCCATATGTTGGCAATGTGTGTATGTTGAGTAAACTCCACATCATCGTGAACCCAGTCAGAGCATATGTGGGAGTGACCTCCCAGGTGTCCAGCATAGCAAATGAAGGCTGTATGATTGTCAGCCAGGTCCATGGAGATATATCTGTGGAACGTGCCCCGGACCATGTCATGACAGCCTGTAGCTCTACACATATAATGACCAAGGGTGTCATACCTCACAAGGTGTCTGCTCTGCCTTGTAGTAGCCACCTCCTCTCATTGTACAGCTTGTGTATGGCTGGGGTACACCACACTGGATGCTTGGCATTGGTACAATGAACCACAGTTGGGTAAGGGAATGCCTGATCCATGCAGTCCTGTAGGTACCGGCAGGCGCCATATGTAAGTGATGCAGTGGCTGCAGTACTGTTGACCACTGGCTCAGGGTCCTTAAAGGAGACCACAGTAGTGTTCAGAATTGTGAATTCGGCCTTTGAGAAAGCCATGTGTATGGTAACCGCCAACACCCACAGCAACGGATGTCAATAGCAGAAGCCATTGTCCAAATAACATACATTAACCCGGCATGACAATATGTATTATTATACATGTATTGACACGTGTCTGCTAATTACATTTGCAAATGGCCGTTAAGACCGTGCCAGTGCCCGTGATTTACCTAGTCTGGAGGTGTCGTTCCGACAATAAAGTGGCGATACTTCCCAACCGGGACCTCTGGGGATTAATTAAAGCGGTTGTTAACCTGCAACATTGGATGTACACCATTTGGTTCTGGTCTCGGAAAACATGGTTTCCGTAGCACTACACACTATGGGTAGTCAAGCAGACATCCGCGATTGGTGAACACACAGCAGCAGTCAAACCCACTGGCCACACGGACACAGTCCGACAAGCTCTACACTTTACATATGCACATTGGTGTCCATTGTAGGACCCAAAAATTTTCCCATACAGAATGCGTGCCAGCCTTCATCGTCAACCACGTGAACCGATAGTCGTGACCACGTCACAGCTAGACATATGTACCGCAAGCGTGTTCAATGTTGATGATAGCTGTCCATGAAATGCAGCACATATGCACAGAAATCCCCAGAGTTCCGAGTCCATAGAAGTGCGTCCACATCACAGTCCCGCACACATGAAGGATGTGTAATGGGTACTGTCGACTGTTGCAGTCAAGGGATCCTGGGTATGTAGAAACAGGGCTCGGTGTCGTTTGGCAGGTAATCCTTTGTCCCGCCCTGTGGGAGGATGTGGGCGTAGCACCTGCCTTACTCCCCACTAATAATGCAAAGCATCCACCGGATAATGCTAAATGCAGGTGTGGAATGTGTACAGGCCATAACAGTGTCCAGTAGGCAATCCCCATGGATGGACAGGCCTACGACCAGGATGGCACCCATACCTGCAAGCCCGGTGGAATTACACAGCTGCAGTAAGGCATAACACAGGAAATGCAGATGGAAACTACAGTAGACACTCCCCATAGAAATCCAGACCGCCGCGAATACCGTACACAGCACTCGATCTGCCAGCAACAACATGGGGATTACTCGCTGCCATACTGCGGAACAAATGGGCGACCAGTGGAACACATACCAATGGCACACCAACAACGTCAACTAGGAAGGTCATAGGATGTTTAAACACTGGCGTTCCCGCTTATAAAGAACATCCTTCAATGAATCAATAGGGTCTACATGTTCTGGCTGTGTTATATTGACAATACAGTGGCGTATATGTCCTACTGGGCCTTCTGAGGATTACTTAAAGCAGTTGCCAACCTGCAGCATTACATTAATACCATTTGGGTTAATCGTAGTAGAACATGGGTTTCGTAGCACAACATAATATGTGTAGTCAAACACACATCCGCGATTGGGGAACATACAGCAGCGGTCACAACCACTGGCCAGATGGACACAGTCCAACATGTTCTACATTTTACATATGCACATTGGTGTCCATTGTAGGACTCAAAAATTTTCCCATACGGAATGCGTGCCAGCCTTCATCGTCACCCACGTGAACCGATAGTCGTGACCACGTCACAGCTAGACATATGTACCGCAAGCGTGTTCAATGTTGATGATAGCTGTCCATGAAATGCAGCACATATGCACAGAAATCCCCAGAGTTCTGAGTCCATAGAAGTGCGTCCACATCACAGTCCCGCACACATGAAGGATGTGTAATGGGTACTGTCGACTGTTGCAGTCAAGGGATCCTGGGTATGTAGAAACAGGGCTCGGTGTCGTTTGGCAGGTAATCCTTTGTCCCGCCCCGTGGGAGGGATGTGGGCGTAGCACCTGCCTTACTCCCCACTAATAATGCAAAGCATCCACCGGAGAATGCTAAATGCAGGTGTGAAATGTGTACAGCCCTATACCAGTGTCCAGTAGGCAATTCTCATGGATGGACAAGCGTACGACCAAGATGGCACCCATAACTGCAAACCCGGTGGAATTACACAGCCGCAGTAAGGCATAACACAGGTAATACACATAGGGACTACACTTGACATTCCCCATACAAAGTCGGACCGCCGTGCGAACACCGGCGTACACAGCACGCAATCTGCCAGCAACAAAATGGGGAGCGCTCGCTACCATACAGCGGAACAGATGGGCGACCTGTGGAACACATACTAATGGCACACCAACAACGTCAACTAGGATATGTAAACTATGGCGTTCCCACCTATAAAGAAAACATGCTTCAATGAATACATAGGGGATCAACATGTTCCGGTGGTGTTATGTTGAAAGTACAGTGACGGATATGTCCTATTGGGACGTCTGAGGTTTATTTAAAGCAGTTGCTAACCTGCATCTTTGGATATACACCATTTATTCACAGTTCTAAAACACCTGGTTTACGTAGCACCACGTAGAATGGGTAGTCAAACAGACATCCGCGATTGGGGAACATACAGCAGCAGTCAAAACCACTGGCCAGTTGGACACAGTCCAGCAACATCTAACTTTACATATGCACATTTGTGTCCATTGTAGGACCCAAAAATACCTTCTAACAGAACTCCATCCAGCCGTTTCCGACCACCAGATGATGCGATAGCCGTGACTACGGCACAGTTATACATATGCACCACCAGCGTGTTTAAGGTTGATGACAGGTGTCCATGAAATGCAGGACATATGAACAGAAATCCCCAGATCGACGTGTCCATACATGTGCATCCACATCCCAGTCCCGCACACATGAAGGATGTGTAATGGGTACTGTCGAGGGTTGCAGCCATGGGATCTTGGGTATGCAGAAATGGGGCTCGGTGTTGTTTGGCAGATAATCCGTTGTCCCGCCCGTGGGAGGGATGTGGGTGTAGCACATGACCTACTCCCCACTAATAATGCAAAGCATCCACCGGATAATGCTAAATGCAGGTGTGGAATGTGTACAGGCCATAACAGTGTCCAGTAGGCAATCCCCATGGATGGACAGGCCTACGACCAGGATGGCACCCATACCTGCAAGCCCGGTGGAATCACACAGCTGCAGTAAGGCATAACACAGGAAATGCAGATGGAAACTACAGTAGACACTCCCCATAGAAATCCAGACCGCCGTGCGAATACCGGCGTACACAGCACTCGATCTGCCAGCAACAACATGGGGATTATTCGCTGCCATACTGCGGAACAAATGGGCGACCAGTGGAACACATACCAATGGCACACCAACAACGTCAACTAGGAAGGTCATAGGATGTTTAAACACTGGCGTTCCCGCTTATAAAGAACATCCTTCAATGAATCAATAGGGTCTACATGTTCTGGCTGTGTTATATTGACAATACAGTGGCGTATATGTCCTACTGGGCCTTCTGAGGATTACTTAAAGCAGTTGCCAACCTGCAGCATTACATTAATACCATTTGGGTTAATCGTAGTAGAACATGGGTTTAGTAGCACAACATAATATGTGTAGTCAAACACACATCCGTGATTGGGGAACATACAGCAGCGGTCACAACCACTGGCCAGATGGACACAGTCCAACATGTTCTACATTTTACATATGCACATTTGTGTCCATTGTAGGACCCAAAAATTTATCCGTACGCAATGTCAACCGGCTGCGATCGGGAGACCCAGATGAAGTGACAGCCGTGACTACGGCACAGCTACATATATGCACCACCAGCGTGTTCAAGGTTGATGACAACTGTCCATGAAATGCAGGACATATGCACAGAAATCCCCAGATTGTCGAGTCCATAGATGTGCGTCCACATCCCATTCCCGCACACATGGAGGATTTGCAATGGGTACTGTCGAGGGTTGCAGCCATGGGATCGTGGGTATGCAGAAATGGGTGTCGGAGTTGATTGGCAGATGATCCGTTGTCCCACCCCGTGTGAGGGTTGTGGGTATGGCATATGCGTTACTCCGCACTAATAATGCAAATCATCCACCGGAGAATGCTAAATGCAGCTGTGACATGTGTACAGCCCTATACCAGTGTCCATTAGGCAGTTCCCATGGATGGACAAACGTACGGCCAAGATGGCACCCATTACTGCAAACCTGGTGGAATCACACAGCTGTAGTAAGGCAAAACACAAGGAATACAGATAGGGACTACAGTAGAGACTCCACATACAAAGTCAGACCGCCGTGCGAATACCGGCGTACACAGCACTCAATCTGCCAGCAAGAGAATGGTGATCACTCGCTTCCATACCGCGGAACAAATGGGCGACCTGTGGAACACATACTAATGGCACACCAACAACGTCAACTAGAAATGTTATAGGATGTTTAAGCTATGGCATACACACATATAAAGAACATCCTTCAATGAATTAATAGGATCTACATGTTTTGTATGTGTTAATTTGACAATACAGAGGCGGGAATGTCCCAATGGGATATCTGCGGATTAGTTAAAGCAATTGTTAGCCTGCATCATTGGAATTACACCATTTGGGTTCAGTGGCGGAAAGCCCGGTTTACGTAGCACTACATAATATGGGTACTCAAACAGACATCCGTGATTGCTGAACATACAGCAGCAGTCAAACCCACTGGCCAGATGGACACAGTCCAATAAGTTCTACACTTTACATATGCACATTGGTGTCCATTGTAGGACCCAAAAATTTATCCGTATGCAATGTGAACAGGCAGCGATCTAGAGACCCAGAAGAACTGATAGCCGTGACTACGGCACAGCTAGATATGTGCACCACCAGCGTGTTCAAGGTTGATGACAAGTGTCCATGAAATGCAGGACATATGAATAGGACTCCCCAGGTTGCCGAGTCCATAGACGTGCGTCCACATCCCATTCCCGCACACATGAAGGATGTGCAATGGGTACCATCGAGGGTTGCAGACATGGGATCGTGGGTATGCAGAAATGGGGCTCGGTGTTGATTGGCAGATAATCCGTCGTTCCGCCCCGTGGGAGGTATGTGGGTATAGCACATGCGTTACTCCCCACTAATAATGCAAATCATCCACTGGAGAATGCTAAATGCAGCTGTGAAATGTGTACAGCCCTATACCAGTGTCCAGTAGGCATTTCCCATGGACGGACAAACGTACGACCAAGATGGCCACCCATAACTGCAAACCCGGTGTAATTCCACAGCTGCAGTAAGGCATAACACAGAAAATACAGATAGGGACCACAGTACACACCCCCCATACAAAGCCAGACCGGCGTGCGAATACCAGCGTAGACAGCACTCAATCTGCCAGCAAGAAAATGGGGTTCACTCGCTTACATATAGGGTTACCACCTGTCCCACTTTGCGAGGGACAGTCCCTCTTTGGGCAGTTGTGTCCTGACAAAACATTATAAAAATGGCAAATGTCCTGAGATTTTAGGACAAAATTGTTTCCTATATTTTATGTAATAGTTGCATAAAACAGTTATTCTGTATCTAAAATACCTAAATGTTATAAGAAACAGAATAATCAACTAAAATGGTACAATAATAAGCTTTTATTTAGGCAAAAAAGTTAAGTTCTATCCTTTGTACTGACTGTGGGTATGTGTCAGCCTGTAAAATCTGGTTTGTACCAAAAATGTCCCACTTTGACCATTTGAAAAGGTGGCAACCCTACTTACATACTGCGGAACAAATGGGCGATCTGAGGAACACATAGTAATGGCACACCACCAACGTCAACTAGGAAGGTTATGGGATGGTCAAGCTATGGCGTACCCACATATAAAGAACATCCTTCAATGAAGTAATAGGATCCACATGTCATGGTGGTGTTATTCTGACAATACAGTGGCGGATATTTCGTATTGTGACCTCAGAGGATTATGTAAAGCAGTTGCTAACCTGCATCTTTGGATGTACACCATTCGGTGTCAGGTTTGAAAGACCTGGATGTCGTAGCACTACATAATATGTGTAGTCAAACACACACCCGCGATTGGGGAACATACAGCAGCAGTCAAACCCACTGGCCAGATGGACACAGTCCAACAGGTTCTGCACTTTACATATGCACATTGGTGTCCATTGTAGGACCCAAAAATTTAGCCCTAAGCAAGATAAACGTGATGGAGGAAGCGACGCTGAAGGCGTAACAGCCATGACTACGGCACTGTTAGACATATGCACCACCAGCGTGTTTAAGGTTGATGACAGGTGTCCATGAAACGCAGAACATATGGGCAGAAATACCCATATGGCCATGTCCATAGATGTGCGTCCACATCTCAGTCCCGCACACATGAAGAATGTATAATGGGTACCGTCGAGGGCTGCAGCCATGGGATCGTGGGTATGCAGAAATGGGGCTCGGTGTTGTTTGGCAGATAATCCGTTGTCCCGCCCGTGGGAGGGATGTGGGTATAGAACATGCCTTACCCCCCACCAATAATGACAATCATCCACCGGAGAATGCTACATGCAGCTGTGAAATGGGTACAGCCCTACACCAGTGTCCAGTAGGCATTTCCCAAGGATGGACAAACGTACGGCCAAGATGGCACCCATAACTGCAAACCTGGTGGAATCACACAGCTGTAGTAAGGCAAAACACAGGGAATACAGATAGGGACTACAGTAGAGACTCCACATACAAAGTCAGACCGCCCGTCGAATACCGGCGTACACAGCACTCAATCTGCCAGCAAGAGAATGGGGATCACTCGCTTCCATACCGCGGAACAAATGGGCGACCTGCGGAACACATACTAATGGCACACCAACAACGTCAACTAGAAACGTTATAGGATGTTTAAGCTATGGCGTACACACATATAAAGAACATCCTTCAATGAATTAATAGGATCTACATGTTTTGTTCGTGTTAATTTGACAATACAGAGGCGGGAATGTCCCAATGGGATATCTGCGGATTAGTTAAAGCAATTGTTAGCCTGCATCATTGGAATTACACCATTTGGGTTCAGTGGCGGAAAGCCCGGTTTACGTAGCACTACATAATATGGGTACTCAAACAGACATCCGTGATTGCTGAACATACAGCAGCAGTCAAACCCACTGGCCAGATGGACACAGTCCAATAAGTTCTACACTTTACATATGCACATTGGTGTCCATTGTAGGACCCAAAAATTTATCCGTACGCAATGTCAACCTGCTGCGATCGGGAGACCCAGATGAAGCGACAGCCGTGACTACGGCACAGCTACATATATGCACCACCAGCGTGTTCAAGGTTGATGACAACTGTCCATGAAATGCAGGTGATATGCACAGAAATCCCCAGATTGTCCAGTCCATAGAAGTGCGTCCACATCCCATTCCCGCACACATGGAGGATGTGCAATGGGTACTGTCGAGGGTTGCAGCCATGGGATCGTGGGTATGCAGACATGGGTCTCGGTGTTGATTGGCAGATGATCCATTGTCCCGCCCCGTGTGAGGGATGTGGGTATGGCATATGCGTTACTCCGCACTAATAATGCAAATCATCCACCGGAGAATGCTAAATGCAGCTGTGAAATGTGTACAGCCCTATACCAGTGTCCATTAGGCAGTTCCCATGGATGGACAAACGTCACGCCAAGATGGCACCCATAACTGCAAACCTGGTGGAATCACACAGCTGTAGTAAGGCAAAACACAGGGAATACAGATAGGGACTACAGTAGAGACTCCACATACAAAGTCAGACCGCCATGCGAATACCGGCGTACACAGCACTCAATCTGCCAGAAAGAGAATGGGGATCACTCGCTTCCATACCGCGGAACAAATGGGCGACCTGCGGAACACATACTAATGGCACACCAACAACGTCAAGTAGGAAAGTCATAGGATCCTGAAACTATGGCGTTCACGCTTATAAAGAACATCCGTCAATGAATTAATAGGATCTACATGTTTTGGTTGTGTCAGTTTGACAATACAGTGGCGGACATATCCTAATGGGACATTTGAGGATTACTTAAAGCATCTCCTAGCCTGCATCATTGGATTTACACCATCCGGTTTCAGTTTAGAATACCCTGGTTAACGTAGCACTACATAATATGGGTAGCAAGCAGACATCCGCGATTGGGGAACATACAGCAGCAGTCAAACCCACTAGCCAGATGGACACAGTCCAACAAGGTCTACACTGTACATATGCACAATGGTGTTCATAGTAGGACCCCAGAGATTCATCCGTACGCAATGTCAACCAGCTACGATCGAGACCCGAAGAACTGACAGCCGTGACTACGGTACAGCCAGACATATGCACCCCCAGCGTGTTCAGGGTTGACGACAACTGTCCACGGAATGCAGGACATATGTCCAGATATTCCCAGATTGTAGAGTCCATAGAGGTGCGTCCACATCCCATTCCCGCACACATGCCGGATGTGTAATGGGTACCGTCGAGGGTTGCAGCCATGGGATCCTGGGTATGCAGAAACGGGGCTCGGTGTTGTTTGGCAGATAATACGTTGTCCCGCACCGTGGGAGGGATGTGGGAGTAGCACGTGCCTTACTCCCCACTGATAGTGCAAAGCATCCACCGGCTAATGCTAAATGCAGGTGTGAAATGTGTACTGCTCCATACCAGTGTCCAGTAGACAATCGCTAGGGATGGACAAGCGTAGGACCAAGATGGCACCCATAACCGCGAACCTGGTGTAACCACACAGCTGCAGTGAGGCATAACACAGGACATACAGATAGGGACAACAGTAGACACTCCCCATACAAAGCCAGACCGCTGTGCGAATACCGGCGTACACAGCTCTCAATCTGCCAGCACCAAAATGGGGATCACACGCTCCCATACCGCGGAACAAATGGGTGACCTGTGGAACACATACCAATGGCACAATATCAACGTCAGCTAGGAAAGCCATACGATGGTCAAACTATGGCGTTCCCACCAATGAAGAACATCCTTCAGTGAATTAATAGGATTAATGTCAATTGACCATGGAATACACCTAATCAACATCAAAGACCCGCTGGCACCTTATGGCACACAAACCAAGACACACATAGGTAGATGAAACAGTCAACGTAGACATTTCATCCACGACAGGTCACATGTGGTATCCAAAGGTTACTCCATAGACATGTAAGCGCTATCACCCGTAGGCTCCGTGAGACTTACACATAACATAGAGGCGTCCAGGCTTTATATATCCCCCCTTACACTTCCATGTGTTACTTTCTGTGCAAACAATGAACATGTAACCACAGCATAGAAAGCACAGACGCAATGTTAACCACACACACATATGTTAACATCTCAGAAGGCATCCTATTAACACATGTATCATATGATATTGTACTATGCTGAATACTCATCAATCAAAGATTTAACAATGTATATGGAAGATATGCATAGCATATCACTGTAATACAGCGGTACAGAACTGAAAGAGTGGACAAATGTGTGCTAACCCTACATCTGTACCTAAACTACATTCCCGTTACGGGGGCTTGCTCCACCTGCCTCTCAAAAGAGGCCTCATCAGTGTTCCATCGGTCAGCCCTGGTGTGTGGCCAACCCTCCACCTACTAATCCAACTAGATCCGCATTCTATAGCATAGCTGATGAGGTCCCCCCTCTGGTATTATAACCTGGATGTCGTAAAACACCGAATGTAGACGTATGCCTTGTGATGTGCCCATATCCGGCCGTAGGCATACGGCAATCCTGCGGCTGCCCAGGGTGCCGCACTAGTAGGGCCACCTGTCTAGTAGGTGTGTCATGTAGGTATACCAAGATGGGGGCACCATGTGCTGTGGTGTTGGGCGCCATGGAGCCCTACAGCCTAGGGCAGCAGTCGATCTAAGTCCGCTGCCGTAGGAGGGGTAGTACGGTCTGCAGGTATGTGCAGACGTGCACATGAAACAGCGGTCCACAAGGATTACCCATAGTGGCGACACCTGCACAGATGGCTGTAGCGGGACACACACATGGCCATGCATACAGCACAGGTAGATATACACACACCATAACTAGGCAAGTACACACAAGGTGTATGGCGTGTACAGGTACACTGTCAGGACAGCAAGGATAGCTGTCTGCCACGATATCCAGCAGATGTCATTACGGTGTTCTGGAATACGGACAGTGCATGGACAATGAGTGGATATGCAACATACCACAGTTATATGTGTCAGCCGTGCAAATATGCGATACATGGGAAAGACAGCCGTCCATGCTAGAGCAGCAGTACGGGCACAACATAGGTACGTAGATATACAATGACAGAGATACAGACGGACACATGTGGCAGGCCAGGAGTGTAATGTACACAGCATCACCCCACCACACCATAGCATGGTGCACGTGGAGAACACGCTACGGAAGTCGCTGACCACAACAGGCACACAAGCAGTACACGAGCTGCGTACCACCATCCACAAACACAGGGATGGCGGCAGGATATGAGTGTTCTGCGTAAACCACAAGGCAATACCGTATGAACCCATGCAGCTGGGAGCATGGACACACACACACATGTGGCAGGCATGGTGATTGACCACACCCCCACATACCCAAACGCACAAACGTATGACACAGGTATGGCATGCTACGTGGACCACCGAGCACACCACCATCAGAGGCACATGTACAGGTGGGTGACAACATCCGTAAAGGAATGGCCGCTGATAGCCAAGGTTTGTGTTGCGAAGCGTCTAAAAGCCTGATCATCTGCAGAGGCAGCTGGAAACACACACACACACAGGGAAGGGCCGGGAGTCGAACCTACGCCTATCTACATGAACTCACTACAGCATGACGCATTTACAGAACACGCTACCGAGATTACTGAGCACAGCGCTGTCAGAGGCATACTTCTAGGCGGGTGACATCACCCGTAAGAGAATAGCTGGCAATAGCCAAGGTATGTGTTGCGGCGTCTAAAGCATGTTCATCTGCAGAGGCAGCTGGAAACACACACACACACAGGAAGGGCGGAGTCGAACCTACGCCTATCTACATGAACTCACTACAGCATGGCGCATTTACAGAACGCTACCGAGATTACTGAGCACAGCGCTGTCAGAGGCATACTTCTAGGCGGGTGACATCACCCGTAAGAGAATAGCTGGCAATAGCCAAGGTATGTGTTGCGAAGCGTCTAAAAGCTTGTTCATCTGCAGAGGCAGCTGGAAACACACACACACAGGGGCCGAGAGTTGAACCTACGCCTACCTACATGAACACACTACAGCATGAAGCATTTACAGAACGCGCTACCGAGTTTACTGAGCACAACGCTGTCAGAGGCATACTTCTAGGCGGGTGACATCACCCGTAAGAGAATAGCTGGCAATAGCCAAGGTATGTGTTGCGAAGCGTCTAAAAGCATGTTCATCTGCAGAGGCAGCTGGAAACACACACACACAAGGGCCGGGAGTCGAACCTACGCCTATTTACATGAACTCACTACAGCATGACGTATTTACAGAATGCGCTACCGAGATTACTGAGCACAGTGCTGTCAGAGGCATACTTCTAGGCAGGTGACATCACCCGTAGAGAATAGCTGGCAATAGACAAGGTATGTGTTGCGAAGCGTCTAAAAGCTTGTTCATCTGCAGAGGCAGCTGGAAACACACACACACACACACACAAGGGCCGAGAGTCAAACCTACGCCTACATGAACTCACTACAGCATGAAGCATTTACAGAATCGCTACCGAGTTTACTGAGCACAGCGCTGTCAGAGGCATACTTCTAGGCGGGTGACATCACCCGTAAGAGAATAGCTGGCAATAGCCAAGGTATGTGTTGAAGCGTCTAAAAGCATGTTCTTCTGCAGAGGCTGCTGGAAACACACACACACACACACAGAAGGGCCGAGTCGAACCTCGCCTATCTACATGAACTCACTACAGCATGAAGCATTTACAGAACGCTAACGAGATTACTGAGCACAGTGCTGTCAGAGGCATACTTCTAGGCGGGTGACATCACCCGTAAGAGAATAGCTGGCAATAGCCAAGGTATGTGTTGCGAAGCATCTAAAAGCTTGTTCATCTGCAGAGGCAGCTGGAAACACACACACACAGGGAAGGGCCGAGAGTCGAACCTACGCCTACCTACATGAACTCACTACAGCATGAAGCATTTACAGAACGCGCTACCGAGTTTACTGAGCACAGTGCTGTCAGAGGCATACTTCTAGGCGGGTGACATCACCCGTAAGAGAATAGCTGGCAATAGCCAAGGTATGTGTTGCGAAGCGTCTAAAAGCTTGTTCATCTGCAGAGGCAGCTGGAAACACACACACACACACACACACAGGGGCCGAGAGTCGAACCTACGCCTACCTACATGAACTCACTACAGCATGAAGCATTTACAGAACGCGCTACTGAGTTTACTGAGCACAGCGCTGTCAGAGGCATACTTCTAGGCGGGTGACATCACCCATAAGAGAATAGCTGGCAATAGCCAAGGTATGTGTTGCAAAGCGTCTAAAAGCTTGTTCATCTGCAGAGGCAGCTGGAAACACACACACACACACACAGAGGGGCCGAGAGTTGAACCTATGCCTACCTACATGAACTCACTACAGCATGAAGCATTTACAGAACGCTACCGAGTTTACTGAGCACAGCGCTGTCAGAGGCATACTTCTAGGCGGGTGACATCACCCGTAAGAGAATAGCTGGCAATAGCCAAGGTATGTGTTGCGAAGCGTCTAAAAGCTTGTTCATCTGCAGAGGCAGCTGGAAACACACACACACACACACAAGGGCCGGGAGTTGAACCTACGCCTACCTACATGAACTCACTACAGCATGAAGCATTTACAGAACGCGCTACCGAGTTTACTGAGCACAGTGCTGTCAGAGGCATACTTCTAGGCGGGTGACATCACCCGTAAGAGAATAGCTGGCAATAGCCAAGGTATGTGTTGCGTCTAAGAGCTTGTTCATCTGCAGAGGCAGCTGGAAACACACACACACACAGGGAAGGGCTGGGAGTCGAACCTACGCCTACCTACATGAACTCACTACAGCATGAAGCATTTACAGAACGCGCTACCGAGTTTACTGAGCACAGAGCTGTCAGAGGCATACTTCTAGGCGGGTGACATCACCCGTAAGAGAATAGCTGGCAATAGCCAAGGTATGTGTTGAAGCGTCTAAAGCTTGTTCATCTGCAGAGGCAGCTGGAAACACACACACACACACACACACAGGGGCCGAGAGTCGAACCTACGCCTACCTACATGAACTCACTACAGCATGAAGCATTTACAGAATGCGCTACCGAGTTTACTGAGCACAGCGCTGTCAGAGGCATACTTCTAGGCGGGTGACATCACCCGTAAGAGAATAGCTGGCAATAGCCAAGGTATGTGTTGCGAAGCATCTAAAAGCTTGTTCATCTGCAGAGGCAGCTGGAAACACACACACACACACACACACACAGAGGGCCGAGAGTCGAACCTACGCCTACCTACATGAACTCACTACAGCATGAAGCATTTACAGAACGCGCTACCGAGTTTACTGAGCACAGTGCTGTCAGAGGCATACTTCTAGGCGGGTGACATCACCCGTAAGAGAATAGCTGGCAATAGCCAAGGTATGTGTTGCGAAGCGTCTAAAAGCTTGTTCATCTGCAGAGGCAGCTGGAAACACACACACACACACACACACACACACACAAGGGCCGAGAGTCGAACCTACGCCTACCTACATGAACTCACTACAGCATGAAGCATTTACAGAACGCACTACCGGGATTACTGAGCACAGCACTGTCAGGAGGCATACCCCTAGGTGGGTGGTATCATCTGCAGAGGCAATCGCTCCGATAGGGAATGAAGACAGAGTGCGCAGTCACGCAGCCTGTTACCATCCCAAGGTGGCCGTACAGTAACACGTTAGTGCTGCAGTCGGGAATACCAAATAACTACTGATCAGTACATCACGACAGGAATACGGGATGCACCACATGACAGTATACCCTATAAGAGGGCATCCGGCGTGCAGGATGTAGGCAGCCAATGTGGCATGACAGCCACATATGTGTCACCTGGATGGTCACCATGGCTATGCAGGATGCCATTGGCCATGGCTACATGCCTAGTAGCAGACATCGGTGACGACTGTCGTGTACCCGGCGGGTGTACTGGCCATGCCTCTCACACCTAGCGGTTGCAAAGGGGAGACAGACATGCTCACGGGGTATCAACGCAGTCGGGCGCGGTGTGCACTGTACTGTGTGTCTATCTACACAGCTGCTTACTGGGCATGCTCAGACACTTAGACTCGGCACAGAGCAGACATGCATACACATGGTGCGACGGCATGGGTGGCAGAATGTGGACCGTCGTGTGTGTCCAGCCACACAACAGCAACCCGGCCATGCCACAGACGTGGCCGTTGCGAAGGGGAAACAGGCATGCACCCGGGGTATTAATGCAGTCGGGCGCGGTGTGCACTGTACTGTGTGTCCATCTACACAGCTGCTTACTGGGCATGCTCAGACACTTAGACTTGGCACAGAGCAGACATGCATACACATGGTGCGACGGCATGGGTGGCAGACTGTGGACCGTCGTGTGTGTCCAGCCACACAACAGCAACCCGGCCATGCCACAGACGTGGCCGTTGCAGCGGGGAATATCCAGGTGCAATTAACCATGGGTAGGACTGCCCTACAGTTTGTTGCATGCTACAGACCACCCTCCCAAACCCAGGATACCTGCACAGCCGTCCTGAGGACACTGGTGAGTGTGCATGCTCTCACAACACCGCCGTATTGGGTGACATCAACCACCCATACATAGACTGAGAACATTACCCATGACACAACACCCTACGCCACAGGTCCCGGGTGTTCATACACCTGACTGCTGTGAAACAGCCATGAACCATACCCACTAGGGGGGACGTATACCAGTTCTGCTCATCACACATGGGGAGGATATGCTCCACACAGGATGTACATCCCTCAATGGTGATGTCAGACCATATAGTGGATCCACTGGTAATCCACATCCTGCACCCAACACCGGCATGGGAGACCTAAGTGACGACCTCTCCACAGCAAACCACACACATCATACAACCGGTGTGGTACCCTACAAGTCCTCCATGCCAGTGGTGAACACAGGCCGCACTGCCAAAACCCTTACGAATGCCTTCTCTGAGCACCCCCAGGGATGTCTGCACCAAGCGATCATGACAACATCAGGACCTTGTCCACCGAAGGCAGGCACATGGTCTGGTGGACCCCAGCCACTGACAAACTGTACATCAACAGTTGGAGCTAATACATGACAGAGCAATATCAGTACCAGAGAAGCCATCACCCATTCATATCGGCGTTAACATACGGCCACACATACAATCATCCAAGGCCGCTTGTGGGAGTGGTACTGCAGAGGGCACATGAGACAACCATAGGGCCTTCCTTAGCTGTGGTAGGGACATGGGTGGGAGCGCACAGTCATGGCCAGAATTAATCCAGAATGGTACAACGGTCACTGCACCCACAGACATTGTCAACAAACCAGCGGACATGTTCCATGCATACATCCACCCCCCCCCCCCAAGAGGGGACGTATCCATCCCACCAGAGTCTAGCCTCCAAAACATCTCATATGCCCTGGAGTGATCTGATATCTGTTAGGCGGTGAACACAGCACCAATGGGCCCCGATGGTGCCCCTGGCTGTGTGCTACCCAACCTCATTGAAGCCCTCGCCCCACACATAAGGCCGCTGTGTCATGTTAGCCTTACTACGGGCTAGGTCCCCGCTGGATGGCATACGGCAGCTGTGGTCCCACTACGCCAGGGTAGTGCTCTTATGGACTGTAGACATTCCTGCCCTATCAGCTTGACAAGCCTTGTCTGCAAAGCTGCGGGGAGGTCCATACTGGTGCCCATGAATACAGACAGTGGTGTACAGCCAATACTGGAACATACCCACAACGACTTAGTCAAGGGCAGATCCTGCCTCCCAAACCTGCTCGGCCTGTCTGGAGCGGTCACTAAGGCCATTGATGGGGGTACGTCGGTTTGCACACACTACCATGACCTGGCGGGAGCGTTCAAAACACACTCCACGTGGGACTCATGGAAAGGCTCGCCAGCGTACATGTGGGGACATATGTCACACGATGGTTCTCGGAATGGATGGAGGTCACACCACACAGGGTTTGTGTTCCTGGTGCCGTGTCAGACTCAAAGCTGGTCTCGAGTGGAGGCCCACAGGGCTCAGTCCTGGGTCCCCTGCCGTTCGGCATTCGACCTTCCAATGTGCATGCAAACATAGGGGGATTGTGGCAGACAAGGTATGCAGATGACTGCACACCGGCCACCATACCCAACACCCCATCTGACACGGACATCCACCTGGGGCCTCATAGACATGGATAACTGGTGCCAGAGCCATGGCCTGCTGCTACATGCCAGAGAAGGTGCAGACCTACCCAGTGGGAAGGACATGTTCGCACCGACGTAACATGTAGGTGGTAATCCATTCAACATGGTGGACGTGTTCAGGGAAATGGGTACCACACCTGTCGGTAACCTCTGTCAACACACACAATGCCAATGTGGGTGGGAAGACATTCCACTGTGGCCACCTGGTCTGGAAGGAATCACATCCACATCAGGGGTGTTCATTGTACCCCTGTACACATCACACACCAGAGCAATGATTGCATACAATGGCACATCTGGGCTGTACCTAACCTGACACCTGCAGCACTCGGAAGGACCACAAACGTTCCACGGCACGGGGATAAAGGTGCTGGGACATGTGTCACACGCTGCCCGACCAAGGGGACTCCGGCTGTATACCTTCCCAGCACGTCTGCTCTGTGGTGATCTGTGCCTGACATACACGGCCATGTCCGACCTGGGTGACATGGACATGTTCCACCTCCTAGGCTCCAGGCAAACACGGGCACAGAAGCGACTGTCAGACACCTCACCACGAAGATGACTAGGACGTGCTGGGGGAACAGGGTCAACGCCCAGCCACCCCCTACAACACGGAGAGGATTGCCAGCCCATGTGAAGCACAGGCCCTGACTGACTTTGTCCAGGAGTAATCATGGCGTGTGGATGTGTGATCATAGGTATGCGCCAGGCATCATCTCTGTGTCAGTGCTGGACGGGGGACAGGAGACCGATGGATGTGGTATCCTCATCCTAAGGGGCGTTAGCAGCCACACACACTCTGGCTAGGATTACACATGCCGTAGGGCACATAGCCTGGTATGTACATGTGCGCCTATGTACCTATGTAGGGGTCCATGCCGGTTGCGGGTACCTGTGCTATGCTGATATTGCCAGATGTGCCTGTGGGTACCCCACAACTACACGTGGGGAACTGATAACAGTGCTCCCAGTAGGCACATGCAAGTACACCATAATTGGCATACGGGTTAACTGAACCAACATGGTGCTACACATGTAACCACCACGCATACCGTGTACACAAAACAATGAATGCTGCACCTGCACTACATGGTATGTCTGCTGCATGATGTCAGTGCACGACCCACATCACATACGCACCTGTCACCTGCCATACACAACCACCGCAACATACACATCGCGTACTATGCGGACACAGGTATCACATACACCTCTCACTATCTTGTCCACCCTGTGCATCAGAATATGTTTGCATAACCGTGCACCGATGGTGTAGCTCACGGTTCTGCGGCAGAGGCTTCATCATATGCACAGGGTGATATGTGTGCCACGGGCATAGGCTGTACCAATGGATGACAGCATGTGTGTGTGTAAGGGCCTGTGCATTTACTGGGCATGACTGTGCAGAATGCATGTGGATGTGGTGGAGCCCTACAGTTGTGACTGCTGTGTGTGGGTATGTGTGTACACAGTTCAGTCATCTGTGATGCCTACACGGGGTATACTTGGCAGCCCCAGACTGTACAGTGCAGGTGGTATGGCTCACTGTGTCCGCCTGCGGCGACGTGACCCGTGCCTGCCTGGGGTCGCACGGGCACTACCGGGTGGAGGTATAGAGTGGCCACTCTCCGATGACACATGTCCGCTGGAAACGTGTCCACGCTGGGACCATCCAGGGCCACGTCCACGTGGCCTGCTGTGTCCTGGTGTGGTTGGTGTAGCAGCAGCTGCACTGCTGCTGCTACCAGCACTGTGTGGGTGGGCATGGGAGGTGGCACGCACACGTCGACCTGCACTTGGTGGTGTTGCTGGCCTATGCCCACGTGCCCTACGCCTCACCCCTACCAGGTGTTCCAGCATGGACAGCTCACGCTCACGGATGGCCATGCCTCGGTCGAGGATCCCAGCCATCTCACCTAATCTCCTATCCAGAACATCGGCAAGCTGCTGTTGGGCATTCGCCAATGACTGGATGTTCTCATTTAAGGAATGGATTGCGGACCTCTGCAGCCTCTGCCCTTCCTGGTTCTGCTGTTCGGCACGTGCCTGCGCCGCCATTACAGTCTGAAACATGCGTCTGGTTATACCAGCTGCTGCACCCTGTACGGCAGGTGTATGTCTAGCAGTGCTCCTCCTACGAGCAGCACCTGCCACATGCCTGTGTGGCACTTCACCAGTCATTACACTGGCAACATGGTGTGTACCCACACCTTCTGCAGCCACCACACATTCCTGCTCGGTGCCAACAGACGCTGACTGTCCGTCATCTGTGGGCAACGGTGTTGTGGTATGTGTCGGCATCTGAACCGTGTGCGGGGATGAAGGGGACATAAGTGTGATGTTCTCCAATGGCACAGTGTCTGCCCGTGACGACCCTGCCTGTGCCTCATGCACATGGTCATCACCGCTAGTATCTGTGGGGACACTAGCATCAGATGGACCGCAGGAGGGGAACGCACCTACAGCACCTGTGAATACAAAGACATACCGTAAGTTACATTACACACACGCAGACACACACACAGACACACACACACACGCACACACATGCGGACACACACACGCTGACATACACACGCGGACACACACACATGCAGACACATCATGCATGTGATATTGCAGGTGGCATGCAGCATTCCCACACCACAGCCCAGTGAATGCAGCCCAGACATTAATAGTGGCAGTATGCATACTGCCCTGGAGTGCACACTACATCAGGCAGGTGTCTTTTAGTAGGCTTGCAGTACACACATTCATGGTAGTTTGCATGCATCACCGTGATACACCGTGTGGCCACGGGCGGGTTAACAGTACAGATGGCTGGCGTCACTATGTCATGTACACCGCAAACATGTGCGGTATCATGTGGACATGTGACAATGGTGTCCCACCACATGCACCACATCACAACGGATGTCACAGTGCAGTGTTATGTGTACAGTCTACAGATAGAATGCATGTGTAACAAGGATGTCTGTGCAGGTGTGGTTGGTGTGAGCTGTGTACATAGCTGTACAGTGGGGAGTACGGGCACTGTGCCACTGCACGGCAGCAGGACACAGGTATGTTTCTGTGCGATGCGTGACCTGGACGCATTGCGTTGCCATGTCTGCAAGTCAGTTCTGCTGTTCAACAGCACGTATATGGTAGACATTGGTGGCACCTCTAGTGGCTGCAGACAGGCATTCCATTTCTCTGGTGTACCACATCGGATGTCCAGGGGGTCCACTACAGTGATGAGCCCACTATGTGTGGACAGGGTGCAACGGTGACTACCCACTGCAGATGTACTGTGTGGCAACATGCCTGTAGGTATCACCCATGGCCATGTTTGTCTGGTTCATCGACAATTGTGTGTGATGGGCATCGTGCACACAACCCTGTGGTGACCCATGTGACATACAACCATAGTAGTCTGAGGTGTCACATTCCCTAAGGCTATGCAGACATTGTGGATGTCTGCTATGTCGTGCATAGGTCATGTCATGGTGTGACAATGTTGCGGACAGACATCCACGTGCATGGGACATGTCATGTGCCATGTCACAACATGTGCACCCAATGCAGGGGCATAGGTCACAGTGGTAACACCTGTGTTCTGGCCAGGTCGCAGCTCACTATGTGGTACTGTGTGCATACCGCAGAGGCATACCGATGCATACTACACATGCAGCCATTGTGGAACACCTCCACCATTGTATGCATAGCTGACTGCACATATCACACCGATGGGTTATGTGGTTGCATGCCGGTCTATACTAACGGTTGTATCTACTGTACATGGGTGGTGTGTGTGTCGGGTGGTGCAACCTGTATACCGTGACTGGGGCACACCCAGGTGTGCATGTCATACCTGGACACATGGGGAATATCGATACACCATATCATGCCTTTTACTAGCAAAAGTCTTACCTGCGACAGACCCATGTCTGTGCGACACGCCAGACGTACCTGTATAGGGACGACACAAAAGTATACACATTATCCATTACTATTGCCACGGTAAGCACTGTGCATGTCACATCATGCACCTGTGTGTTAGCATGTGCTATGCACATGTCTGCAAACACAACATAGCATACTGTAGTATGCATCTTGTGTGGCCATATACCTGGCATGTGTTGCTATATTATGTGTTGTACTATGACACCCACTCCTATGTTGCTTATCATACAAACATGCAACACTGACTTACCAGGCAGCTCCAAGCTCGTTGGTTGGGAGACACCCACCTCCACGATGGATGCGAGGGTTTCAGCATGTTGTTCCATGGGTGTCCCCAGACTGGCCAGGAGCTCCTCCGTGGGTGTGAGTGGGGGCTGGGTTTGTGGCCCACCACCTGTCCCACCTTGTTGTCTGGCGATTGCAGCGGCACGCTGTCTCGCATGCGAATTAGGTCTGTGCAGTGCCTGCGGATCTGTTGATATGTGCGGTTGTGGCCCAGGGTGTTCACCCTCCTGCGCATATCCTGCCACATGTCTTCACGTTGTTGTGCCTGCAGTGGCACGTGGCTGAACAGGATGTCATAGTTATCATGGAGCAACGGTATTATCACCTCATCTTCCTGTCGGCTAAAGGCAGGCAGCCGGGAACGTGGCATTATCTGTAAGACATAATGATGGTGACAGGTCACATTTACACTGCTGTGCTGGCATACTGCTGGACATACATTGCTATGACATGTACAACATCTGCACAGTAATCTCTGCGATGCATCATGGCAGTGACACAGCCGATGTGTTGCCGTCACACCATTGAGCAGTGGGTGTCATATCATATCTGTGTGTCACCTCATCACACTGTACACACACCATGTTGATGTTAGCCTGCTGTGGACATGTGTACCTGCCTGCACCTGTGTCCATATCAGTTGGCACGGGTCCCCATGTGACAACAGTTCTACTGTTCACCTGGATGCTGTGTATATGTCACTAGACATCACGTACGCGGCCATTATGAACGTCAGCGGTGGCACTGCACACATACACATGGACACCTGCACATGCATGTGTTGTGCCATGTACATCCACACAGCACTGTATGGGTGCTGGACAACTTGCCACAGCTCACCTGTGTTGCACATGTGATACACATGGGACAATGTGTAACCATGTCACATTAGCAGGAAAGGTCATGCATAGCATGTGCACACGCATGTTGTCCACAGCAACACACAGCACCTGTAACACCACAGGGTGCATCACCGCCACATTACTGCTGTGGACGGTTGATAGTGACAGTGCCTTTTGTCCATCGCACCATGTAGGACTGTGATAGCACGTGCAGCCTTGCTGGGCAGGGCTGCATGGTATGGCAGGGTATGCCACATACATGGCACTGGGATGTGATCCACCTGGGGGGTAATGATATTGGCAGGGTGGCTGTCCATTCCATATGTCATTGCTATGTGTATATGGACATTACACATGTCTATCATCATGGTGTGGACACTGGCCTTATGCAAGGTAGGCTGCATGCTGCTTGGTGGGGGTGTGTCTGGTGCATGCAGGTATCGCACATCCATGCATACACTTTAACCCTGACAGGTGCTATGTGCTGCGATATTGATCAACACAGTGCTGTATGTGGCCACACACTGCTATCCTGTGCACATGGATGGTTGCCTGGACTGACGTGGGTACCACATATGTCTACATCCAGTGCCTGCTGCCACCCCCATGTCTGCTGGTGCACTGCACACCATCCCTCCCACGGAAGCGTGGTGTTGGGCACAGCATAGGTATCCATGTATGGGGACAGGGATGTTCACATAGCAGGGGCACTGATGGTATCGTCGATCTGACCATACACGTATGACGCACCTCTCACACATACAACCCATTCATTATGTTGTTCACAACACTGACACAGCTATACTGCTATGCCGGAGACATTCACAGACATACATACACAGATGCGTGCACGTCCGTCTGTGGCATGGCCTGGACTATTGGTGTGGTTCGGCACATAACGTGTTTGAGTGCGGCTGGCGCAGACCTACTGTGCACATGTCTACACAGTAAGCCTGTTCTACAGTAGGCATCGGTGATGTGCTGTGCACATATCATATCTGCACATTGTGTTGGTGTCTGTCTGTCCACGGGCCAGTGGTGGGACACACAGGGATATTGTTGAACATATATGCATGCAACCCTGTACTGCTGTACCGCTAGCTTCTCGGGTGCTAATGTGTCATAGACATGCACACCATACCCGAACATGTGGTAGTTGGTTGCCACCCATACCCATCTCCTCCTGTGGGTTGCTATCATCCAACACCCTCTTTGTATTGTATGTTCAGGCTATGCACCTGTGTGGGGCATGTGGGCATGCAATGCAGTACTATGTGCCTTTGCACCCATCGCAGAACAAGTCACACAGGTACACTGGCAGCCGTACACTTCACAGCTTGGTGGCACAACACATGTTGTACACACGTAACACATGTCCTGTGGGACATGGTCAAATGTACAGGCATGTCCAACAGTCACATGCCACTGCTACCCCTACATGACGGCTATGCAGGACATGTGGCGGTACAGCAACTGTCACATGTACATGAGCAATGCCCCCCTACCTACATCACGTGGTACTGCCTGTGGGGCATGTGCGTCTGCATCCATGCTATGGCCATAGATGACAGTTGTACATCGATATGTGCAACATACCTCATTGGGTGTTCTCATGTGTGCATGTTCAACATGTCAACGCATTGTTTGTGTCTGTCAGACACTCATTGTTGTGCATGGTTTACATGGCAGCCATGGTGCACTGTGTGATTCCAGGTACTTCATTGGGCTACCAGCATTGTACATTATCACAGCATATTCCAGCCATCACGTAGCCATCCTAGCTGACACTGTTATCCGGCCAGTGGGAGGTGTTCTGCCATGTGCACATATGTCACACAGTACGAGGGTGACTGACACACATTCTCAGGACAGGGTTCTGACCGCTGTGGATGTGTGTGATGCTGTCGACGACCATGACTGCGCCAGATGGTGACATCTGGATGTGTAACATTCACAACACACACCTACCTTCACGTAGCAACACATCATCCACAACAATGGACATCCCTGCATGAACACTGTGTGCAGTATGTCTGTATGACCACTGCAGGCACCACTGGTAGCCACCAGCATGGCTGCCAACAGCAGCAGTGTGTATCCTGTGTGAACATGGGTTACACCATTCACAACACACCTGTGTCAGATGGCCCTGTTGTGGGTCACAGTGCAGTTCCACACATCATGTAACAGTATACATCATGCACCGATATGTTGCGGACATGTGAACGGCTGTGCAACTCAACATATGCACACATGACACATCACCTGGTACGACGTGTCTGTCTTACCACACGTTATTGTGACCACCCTGTGATGACATTGTACAGGCTACGTGGACTGGGACATGTGATGGCTCAAAGGTATATTCACCTTCCGGGTGTGTGTCTAGCCAGGTGTACAGTAGGCAGTGGTCTGCACACGGGGATACTGTACATTGGCCTACTCTGTCACTGCGACTGTTGACTATGCTCATACTGTACTTATACAGGCATGTGGTATTTGTCCAGTATGACAGTCGTGGTCAACCACACTACTGTGGCACACGTGACCTGCGGACATCTGCCTAGGGTGTGGGGCCCACATGTACATCTTCACATGCTATGCTGCCTCTGCAGCGGTGTCACATGTCTGTCTCCAGCAGGGCTGTCACAGGCAGGCACGGCATGCAGTGATGTGTGACAATGCTTGCACCCTCCACTGTGCTGCACACAAGCACTGCACACACAGTAAGGCACGCCTGACATTTATCTGCGGTGCCTGGGACCTGCCTCCATGCTCTGCACAGCACACCTGCCAGTCCAGATTGTACACAGATCATACCTCCCAGGCACATACCTGGACTGCAACACACACAGGTGAGGGGATCCCACATCACACAATGATTTACACACATACTGTATATTTTCCGAACACAATGCATCATAGGTACTCCATGTTCGGATACCCATGTTTGTGACCGCTAGACACATTGTGACACGCAACAGAGTACACTGTACACCATAGGTTACATGCTGGCTGTGTTGTCATACTGTACATTGCACCTCAGACAGTTGCTACTGCCATGTGCTGACAGCAACCCACACTTCCCTAGTATGGACTCCCATGTACCCACACATGCTTGGCCATGCACTACACATAGCTGGGTGACACATTACACAACACATACCATACCTACACTACCCACGGCATGCACCATACCTCCATGTGTCTGTGTGTTAAACCTACGGATATCCCCCCTCTGGTAGATGAACATATATGCTTCGCAGCCCTGCTAGCCACACCCTGGACACACACACATCGCAGCATACATGGTACATGTGCTCAACGGCCGGTACTACTGACGTCTGCTGACGGGGGTGGTTAATGGCATGGCACCACAGCAGCTGGACAGTATACATGACTATGCTGACACATATCACAGTGCACTTCTGCTACATGTACGCAATGGTAGGGACCATGCTATTCCACACAGAGACATGGCGGTACTGGCCTTTTCACAGACGCCACGGTGGTATTCATGTTCCATGCACATGTGCTGTATGGGCGCATGTGCAGGCTGTTGCACGGTGGGTATATTCAAATGTGTGGGGTGCATCACTTGACAGTCATGGTGGGTCCTCGTGGTCCATCACATGCTCCACAGCTAGCTACCTACACATGACCACCATACATTGCAGTGTGGGCCCTCATGCAGTGTGGTGGTATGTCTGTGTTGTTTGGCTACATCCACATTCGATGTAGCATACAACAGACACCCAGGCATTGCCAACTGAGATGTTGTTGGCAACATGCCAGCCAATGGGGTACCTACCAACAATACACACTCTTACTCACTACAGGGTTCCAATCCATACATGGACATCGCATTGTCCCTGTGGACACATACATGGTACTGCCATGCACACGTTATGTCCTAGGACACTGTCCCAATGTCACCTCCAATCTCCCTAGCTGTTATGTCCCGCCAACCTGGTTGGTATGTGTCTCTGCAGCAGCCCACTGAATTAACTGCTAGCCTATTCATGGGCGTTGTGTACGTTGACCACCACACTACCGCATCTATCACACTACACATGGGTGGTACTGCATTGCACATGTGGGACTGCATTCGTACACCCATGACTGGACCATTCAGTATGGCACTGGGGCACATCCTCACATCCGTGCTTCACACACTCATTGATGACCTCCATGCCTTTACTGGCACCCTTGTTGGGCCTCTGTGTGCCACAGCACGCCACATCCACATGCTGGCCACCTGTCATACCATCGCATGGGTGGTTGGTGTGGTACAGAGGGTAACAGATCAGACATTATCCCCACATTGCCCTTCAGCACCATTCCACATTCTGGTATTGCCAATGTACACATCCACCATCACATCATACCCTGTGTCTCAGGATGTTAGGCTATATGACTCCTGGACAGGTCACACAGTGGTGCAAGCATATCATGCTACCTACTACATGTCAGGTACATGTGGCATTACACAGTCCTCAGTCATGTGGCCCCTCAAGTTCACTATTTGCTTACATACACAACATGCTGTCACAGAGTACTGTCCATGCCTACATATCCCACATCTACATACCTGGCAGCATTCTAGCTCCACCAGCTCATACTACTAACAACCATACAGGTGTCGGTGTGGCAGATATATCGTGTAGATGTCATTGCGTCGGATACATCACACATGGTGCATACACATCACCTTTGCATAGCGACAGTCATCCACTGGGTATCACATGGATATTGTCCCCATACATGCATATCACATTGTACATGGTTGCTGTACACACACATGCCCCACATGGTGCTGTGGTTGCCATATTCCACTGTGGCATGGGTACACATCTGCAGGGCCACACATATCTGTACTGTGTGTGTTGCTGGTACATTGGTAGCCTTTGTACCTGTGCCATACACACATCTACACACGGGCATGGTTACAATAACACATTCGTGGTGTACCTTCCACAATGGCTACAACTTTACATGGCACGGTATAGTCATGCCGTGATGTATACCAGGCTCAGACAGTTTACATATGCAGATGACAGACGGGGAACACATCTGTACTCATCTGCATACCACTTACACAGGGGTGTCATCTACTCTGACATGGGCCATGTCCTCCGCATTAGTGATGCATGTAGTACTCCTACATGGCGTTTGCAGTGGGCGGGGTGAATGAAGCAGTCCTACATATGTGCACACATGCCACGTTGCTTAGCCTGGGTTTCTGTGTTACCTCCGCAGACACACACCATGCTGTGGAACGTAGGTCCTGTGCACATCCCACAGGGACACACTGTGGCACTGGTCATGTGATAGCTCCCTTGCTGATAGGGTGACACATAGACATGGTACCACCACAGCGGCAGTACTGTGTAGACATGCAGTTGACATCCACCTCTGCTGTTCAGTGGACACTACCATGGGGAGGTGACACTACTGTGTACATTGCACATGTGTTTACACATGGACCTGCTGGACGTCATTGTTGCACACATTGCACCTGCTACAGATCGTTTGGACATGGTTACTTGGTGTTCCTTCCATTTCGGGTGGCTATTCTGCTACTACTCTGTCCCATATGTGCAGGCCATACATATCCTGTTAGTGTACATAACAGTAGGCCATACCTCCATTATGCATGCTATGCCTGTGATACTGTGTATGATGTCTGAACATATCCATCATGACAGCTTTACATTACACATACTTGACATAGTAACCCCTACTGCGAGGCATACGTGCACATCGTGCGCACATTACGTATGACATCGACGGTATATGCCCATACACATGTGTGCTGTGACAGTATACATACATGTCCTATCCTGCTGTGGCATTTCCTTGTTGGACATCCACTGCCAGCATCGGCGTGGGTGGTGGCATTGTTCTGTGTTTTGCCCCCCTATGGCAGCCCTTGGGTTATCCCGGCTGTGTACATGATGTCCCACTGCTGTGCACACGGTGTCCACAGTCATTGGTATGCTCAGCGGGTTAGCACTACATAACCACCTTTCACCACTCTCTGCTTTATGGACAGGTATCTTTACTTACAAACACCGTTCACATACAGTGCAGCTTTGTCATACATATCATGCGTTACACACCAGTACATCTCGTGGGTTCTACATACCTTTCCTGTGTTGACTTCCGTATTCCGTTCGAGTCTCGCTAGATACTTTATTCTCACTCGAGCCGTTTGGTTGTATTTGTTCGGTATGAACATACAGTTTGAATATCCTAGGAGTCTTCCTTATATCCGTCG
The DNA here is from genome assembly GCF_019279795.1 of Protopterus annectens. Taxonomy (NCBI): domain Eukaryota; kingdom Metazoa; phylum Chordata; order Ceratodontiformes; family Protopteridae; genus Protopterus; species Protopterus annectens. The sequence goes on along the minus strand of NC_056730.1, from coordinate 1,079,303,291 downwards.
TCACCTGCGACATGTGGGTTCATGACACCAATAGCTGTTCCTCGGTGTGTACTTATGCACATATCACCTGTGCATCTCCTCCATTCGTACAGTACGCATCGGAACTAGGGCATGGTTCATTCCTCGGCTGGGCGTTGGTTATTTGCACTACCTTCGTGGGGATGGTATGTATTGTGTTATGTTATGTGTGACTGCAGCAGCTATGTGTGGCGTCAGGTACATTTCGCTTTGGTGTTAGCCGTGGATTGTGTGTGTTGGGTATGGTATTATGTTCGACATGTGGGTGTCCCTGTCCTGGCGGCATCTGTCGATGGTGTTTTGCATTCGGATGTGTAACATAGCTCTTGTATTCCTTTACACAACGGATGCAGGTATGCATCCGCTGCTGATAGTGTTTCCCACGCGAGATGTTGCGGTTATGCCGCTGTTATTGACTGCCTGTATGTTTTTGCTGCTATTGCGGCTTGTATCCCTTTGATATGTGCGATGGGGTATATCGGCGGATGTGGGTAACGGGTATGGGTTGTGGGCCTTGCATTTATACATACGCGGTATGCTTGTGTGTGTGTTCCATCCCTGCCTGGGGAGCTGCAAGTTACCTGTCTGTTCTAGGAGTGTAGGTTTTGTTGATGTCGTCTGGTGTCGGTATCGCCTGCATGTGTGCTTCCTGCATGTATTCCTCCATCACATCGGTAGTATATCTGCGGCTGTTCGTACGTGCCGACTATCCCTTGGCATTTTGTCACGGATATTTACGGTCAATGTGGTCCTGTACTTGGGACGGCCTGTGTGCTACCGGTTGCCACCTATTCGGGTGGCGATTGCTTGTTTAACACTCGTAGAACACACAGCGGTGTTTACGGGACGATACGTGGCCACGATCGGTGCCGAGGTAGCACATGCGTATTTCTGCGGTACATGACTATTGCTGTACGCGTTGCCGACGTATCGTTTTGAAATTAACATATCGGTGCCATACATACGGTCCTGGTTTGTACGTGTCCTTTGCATCTCATGTTGGCTATACTCCTGTGGTACATTCTGGGACATTTTCGCTTTGCATCGTTTTACGCCGCCACGCCTAGCCAGGGAGGAGCTCTCAGTACTACTTTGTGGGTACTGCTGTACATACGCCTGTGGTTCCTATACTGTATGCCTACACATGTTATTCCACTCTGCCTGTCACATGTCACCTACATACACATTTTACAGTGGCACACACATTACACTCGCTTTGGAACACACGACACCCTCACCTCACACATACACATACTGCCGCTGTCGCAGGGACGGTTGCACACAGTACCTACGTTGCCCGCATCACCGGCGGCGGTGTCTACCTCCGCCCTCATATCCTAAGAATATTACCCGCACATGTCCTGTTACTGTACCGTGGCCTGGCGATCATCCCGACTCGCGAATATGCATTTAGGTAGGTTGACCTTTCCATGGGTGGCGTTCCCTGTTCTGTCCACCCTCCCGGATACTCGGGTTGTCGTTCACTATGTTTACTATGTAGAGATTTCGCGTCTTACTTCTCTGTCACCTTGCATCCCTGTGATTCCCTGTTTTACCTGTTGTACTTTCTATCTGTGTATGTGTACATATATTTCTACGTGTGTAATGATATCTATCTCCATATCTGTGTATGCACATATGTACATATGTATACACCTTGCGGCGAATGTGGCAGCATACGGCTATCCGTCTGCTGTAGGACCCGCATACGGTTGAGGTGTTGGCGTTCCATGCTCCGCTGGCTGTTGGGTGTGCAGTGTTTGGATGCTACCTATGCTGGAGTCACACATGGGACCACCCATACGGTACACATTACGGGCGGCCATGTTTGTGTGCCGTCCATTTCACTGTGTGTGCAGGTAGGGAGGTGTCAGTCCATGGGGCCTATGCTGTAAGAGTATGTGCTATACGTTCCCTCTTTGCCAAGGCATAGGCATATTGGGTACGCCTCCGTCTGCCTACTGGGGCTGGCACAGTGTGTTCATGGTGCTGAACGTTCTGTGCCTGTGCTTGCCTTGGCAGTTGTGGCGGGCTTGGTGGCCCTACACCATTATGTCCCTGCAGCAGCTGTTTCTGCAGGATCATATTATGTAGCATTGCACATACTATGAATATGTGGGTACATGTGCCTGGAGAGTACTGCAGGGCTCCACCGGATGTATCCAAGCAGCAGAACCGTGATTTCAACATCCCAAACACACGCTCTATGATTATTCTGGTTTGTGCGTGTGCCTCATTATGGCGGTCTTGCATGTGTGTGTGTGCATTTCTGATGGGTGTCATCATCCATGGCTCCAGTGCATAGCCAGCATCCCCCACAAGGTGACCTTGTGTGATGTCCCCCCTGGCGAATACCTGATACAGCTGTGAGGCATGCCAGATATGGGAGTCGTGGTAGCTTCCAGGGCTGCCAGCACACACATCCATGATAATGCCCTGCGCATTGCACACGACCTGGCAATTGATGGAGGGGAATCCCTTGCGGTTTATGTAGCGTCTACCCTGCTCCCCGGGTGGTGACTTGATTTCTATGTGCGTACAGTCTATCGCACCCAGTACCTCTGGGTATTGTGCCACACGGTGGAAGTGGCGCATATTGCTAGCCAACTCCTCCTGAGATCTGGGGAAGTATATATACTCATGGGCATGTCGTAACATGGCATCCAGAAACTGGTGTAGTACCCTGGATGCTGATGCCTGTGAGATGCCCATTATATCCTCGGTTGGCCTTTGAAAGGTACCTGTTGCCAGTATTTGCAAGCTTACACATACCTTTGTGTCCACTTGGATGGGCTCCCCTCTGTTGTCTCTTGTTCTCAGGCGTGGCCGGCACAGCTCCACTATTTGCTGTAACGTGTCCCTGTCCACCCTGTAACGTTCTACTATCTCCAGGTCTTGAAGCCCCTGGTAGGTTACCCTTGGTCTGAACACTCTCCTTCTCCTCTGAGGCCTACGGTAGTTGTCGGCACCCTCCTCCGCAACTCCGTCTGTCTCTGAAACATGCCGATGCATCACGGCCACGGCGGCACCCAACATATACATTTTAAAAGTTCCCCGTGTGTTTACACCCTAAAGTGCAGTGTTTGGGAATACGCGCTGTGTGTTGTGTGCATTCACACTTTATACTGTTGTGCTCTACACCCGGTGATGTCATTGGGTGTGTCTGTGCGGCCGTATCTGTGGATTATTTCCCGTGTTTTACCGTTGGCACTGCAACGCTGTTGCCTTTGGTGTTACATTACACTTGCCTGCATTGGTTTAGCTTTACACCTTACCTTACTGTTTCTGCACGTTGCACCTACTATTGCCTGGAGTGCATCCTGCAGGCACATGGCATATCATGCAATTTGTCTGCCACCGCCGTTATGGTACCTCTCTACTTGGCTGTGCTGTATCGGTTCTTCACTCTTTGCAATTCTGCTACATCCCCTACTTTCTTTGCATTCATATGCCTCCCCTTTCCCGTTTTGCGGGATTCTGCATGCAGAGTTGTCAGCTGCCGCCGATTGCCCTTCGTGGGTTGATTGGTGTTGATTGCTCATTATGACTCCAATTACACTGCTTCCGCATTTCCTCATATTCTCCGCATCACCTTCCTGTATCCGTGGTTGTTGACGGGGCGGCCGTCACATGACTGGGTTGGGGAACGTAGTCATCCTCGTGCACATGCATCTGTGCGCGCATTGTGTACTCTCAGTGCATCTATTTCCTCATGCGCCGGTCCTGATGCTGTGATGTGCATTGTACAGCCCATGTTTGCTGGGCTCCAATGTGCTTCCTCATACAGTGGCACACCCCTCTGCGATTGACATGTATTCCCTCTAGGCCACTCCTCGGTGTATTACCGCTGCGCCGTTTGGTGCAGCCTTACGCCGGCGGGGGTTTTGCGATTCAGTATTATCTGCCTCATTTGCATGGCATTGACTAGTAATACATGGTTACGGCGCCAGACACTGCCGCCACTCCTTGGCAACCCTTGGGCTGTGGTTGTGGCTTTACATGCATACTATGGTGTATTGTGGCTGTGAAGCTGATGTGTATTATACTGCTCTTTTATGACATTGTCATATTATTTCATTGTTCCGCACCTTCCGTGGACATGTCCTGGGGTTCTGCTGTGGTTTCTGCGTACATACCATTTATGTCATTATTTACATTTTCGGCATGTTTTCTTTTGACATTCTCGGTGTCTTTCGCCATTGGCATGTTCCACCAGTATGACACCTGACGTTGACAGCCTTCCGTTACTCCTATGTCATGTTTGGATATATGTAAACGTTTTTTTTTTTGGTTTACATTGCCGTGCCCTTATGCTACGCCTGCGCCACTTCGTGAATCGCTACATGCCTTCATTTGCATGGTGCAACACCGCACATGGAGTGTTTAACATACCTAAGCCGGAGGCGGTGCAACTCAGGCGCACGCCGGTGGTGCACGTGGAATTGGATCGTACCTGAATCGCTCGGCGGCCATGTCTGGCATTGTGGCGCCTACGCCATGCGTGCACCTGGCACAAGGTTCGTGAATCCCGGGAATAGTCTTTATCCCACATTTATTTATAAGGTTATTTATTCATATTTATTTATATTTATTAATATTTATGCAATAATAATTATTTAAATGAATTAATATTAAGGCAACATTAAACTGTGGTTTTTCAATTTCTAACAATGTAACTGAGTACATAAAAATTGATTTTAATAAGATTTCTTTTAGAATTTTAACATATCATTTGCATGTTTTATAATAAGTTAGGAAGGTATTAAAGTTGTAATGTAATAATTTTAATGGTCACTAGATGTCGCTAAAAGTTTTAAATAATGAGTTATGTTTGCATTTTATACTGATATTTTTGTTATTAATTAACATGTTGAAAGTGGATTCTTATTTGATTTTTAACATGTCTATCAAAGCATTTAGTCTTTTTTAAAAAAATCCAATAGCTAATTCAAACAATGAAAACTACAACATTTCATTTAAATGCATTAGATTTGGGTAAAGTTTTTTAGTTGTAACACAATATAAATCAATTTATCAATTTATCAATTAATCCATTCATTAGTGACAGTATATAAAGATGGTTAAGAGAGTTCATTATTCATCTGATGAAGTGCATACTTTGAAAACGAAAACGCAGTGACTTTGAAAGGCGTTAATGTTTGTGTAGCTTGGACTGTGCTGTTCTTATTTATTGCTGTTGTCGATTTTATTGGAGCCTAATAAACCCTAGGAATCTACAATTGGAGTTCCTGAGTTATCCGTACTTTTGAGTTACGGCAGTAGCATTGTTACCTCACAGCAAGAGGTTCTCCCATTCGATTCTCGGCTTGGCTTGGGAGTGCCTTCTGTGTGGAGTCTGCATGTCCTCCCCGCGGTTGGGTAGCGTTCGAAAGACATGCGTGCATAAATGGGCGTGCCTTCATTGAAGATTGGGTGTCGAGCTGGCACCTCGGCGTTTTGTAAAAATCTACTGCCAATCATTAGCAGACCGGAGTTCCGCTGTGGCGACCCCTTACCAGGAAAAAGCCGAAAGACAAAGAAACATTTATTTATCTTTGTTTACCGGGAAAGTCTGAGTGCATAATACCCATTTTCAGCAAAGGCCCAGGGAGAAAAGCTCCATTTGTTTACATTGCATTATACTTAATTCCAGTAAAACACAGAGTAGTTACATTTCTGTTTACATTTATACACATAGAGTAATCAGTACTTGCAGTCATAATTCTAAGACTTTACAGAGATAGAAGTTACTTAAGAGAAAGCCCACGTACAACTCAGTGGATTGTACAGACAGCAGTTATGTATAAAAATTGTCTTTTCATTTCAGTGAGAGGTTGAGAGTATTCTGTTTAAGGAGAGTATTTGGAGAGTATCGAATAGTGAGCACAAAGTCTTAACCTGGTGATGAGCATGTGCACAACTAGGATTGGTTAAGATGTTGTTTAAGCAATGGTTTAAAACTATTGAGTTGTTAGAGTTTTATTTGTGTGGCAATACTATTCCAGAGTTTAGCAAAATATTGGGAGTAGAGTGAGTCCTCTGCAACATTATTTGATTTATTGTAAGCAGTAAGAATTTGTTACTAGAACAGAGGTCCCTTGCTGGATAGTAGGGCAGTAATATGTTTTTTTAGTGCAGGGCATATTTCTACATGAGGAATGAGTTTTTGTGCTGCAGTTAGTTGTGAATATGTTAGGTAGTTGTGCAGTTTACGCCAACATAATTGCTTTAAGCTATGAAAATGGTGGGTCCTATGAGGGAGAGAGATTGGAGGCAAATTTAGCTATTTTACTGGAGCAGAAGGAGAGTTTCTTTCCGGGAGTATTGTTTAAGTTTGTTAGGACAGGAGCAATGTATAAGAGAGTAGGCAGTAAGAAGGTAGTGGCCAAAATCTTTCTTGCTGTATCTGTAAGGAAACAAATGATCCTATAAAGGGAGCCCAGTTTCTGGTGTGTAGATTTAATGGTGTGCAGTATATGCTGGTCATATGTGAGGCAGTCATCTTTTACAATGCCTAGAAGCTTACTGTGATTTATAGTTTTAATGGCAGTATTATTTGCTGACTTTATGGTGAAAGATTGCTTTTGATTTTGGCAACTTTTTGAGGTAAAAAGCATTAACTTATTTTTCTTGGGATTGAGTAGGAGGTTTGATTCTTTGAGTCAGATTTCTACAGAGAAGAAAGATTTTCGGGTAACGTCTTGGACCTTATTTATTGTTGAGTATGCATATATTAATGCTGAGTCATCTGCACAGTGAACTAAACTAGCATGGTGACACAGGAAATACTATGACTTCTGCAGCTGGTTTTATGTAGTCTGATGGTAGTTGGTCTATGCCTATGGAGGTAGTTTTTAATTTAAGGACAACTTCATTATGAGTGTGGTGGGTACTGGACTAAAACAGATGAGCTGTGGGTGTTTTTTTTTTTTTTGGAAAGGGGTAGAGAGAGGGGACAGAGGTATTAGTGTCTAAGAGAGAGATAATAATGATTGTAATAAAGCAGGAATTAAACTGTGTGGGGATAGTCTATCGTATTTCCATTTTTGGACGGGAAGTGATGGTCTTGCCAGAGAGGAGAAGTTTATTTAGTGATTACCAAAATGTTTTGGGTTGTTTTGATGCTTGTCTTGTAGGCTGGGATAGTATGTTTGCTTGTCCTGTCTGACATGGAGTTTTGCAAGGTTTCTAAGATGTCTAAATCTATACCAAAGTTTCCAGGCTTTATCCCTTTTTATCATTAATTTTTTTTGTTTCTTTTGTTAGCCATGGTATGGTGTTTGACTTTACTGTTTTATTACGTACTGGTGCTAGATTATTTAAAGTCTGTAAGAACATATTATTAAGGTGCTGTACAGCAGTATGTACAGCAGTGTCTAGTGGCATTGCCCTAAGTATATTCCAGTTGCATTGTTTTAGTGTTTCATTAAAAATATTTTTGCTGAAATTGGTTGTATTTCATAGCAGGTTATAGATAATGCTTATCTAGGTTATAGTGAAGTTTAATGGTATATGTTGGTGTGTGGCCACTTATGCTATCCAAGAAGCAGCCTACTTTTGTCACTTTTTCTGTTTTGTTTGTAAGGATTCAGTATAATGTTGAGTGCCTCCCTGAAGTTTTATTGATTCTAGTGGGTATGGTTATTAATTCTTTGAAGTTGTACAAGTTAATGGATTCACTGGGGGGGGGGGGGGTTGGTAGTGAAATTTATGAGTTGCAATGCTATATTTAAGTATTATAGTTTCATGGTTAATTTGTTGGGATAGCCAATACAGGATGTTTTCAGCAGTATCAATGTTATTCACTGGTGATATATATATATATATATATATATATATATATATATATATATATATATATATATAGGTACTTTTCCGTTATACCCCTACCAGACCGCAATGGTATTTTGCAGGTATGTGCTGCATTTTCAGTATCCATCTGAGTAGTTCATGTTAAATAGTCTGTAACCATTATTCAAAGGAATATTTTTTTAAACATGATGTAGCTGTGATAACAGGTTTTATGGAAAGTAAAACAAGAAGCACACACAAAGTGGCAGGCGGCGCCGAACATTTTATTTACAGTAATTTACAGTACGACATGACTCCGTATCCATCCGAGTAGTTCATGTTAAATAGTCTGTAACCATTATTCAGTTCTTTGTGTTAATGATCCCTGTTCCTTACACTACATGTATTAAAAGTGTATAAACTGCTGTTTTATTTTCAACATCATTAAACTTGCTTACATGCACGAGAACCGTAGCATTCTGTGCTTTGTTTACTTCCCTGCACTACACACACTGTCATTCCTCACGATTTACACAGTCAGCAACGCAAACACATGGTAGGGGTTTAATGTACTTAAAGAAAGCATGACACACATCCACAATTTTTCCATTATACACCTACCAGTCCGCGATGCTGTCCACGGTACTGTAATTTGCCAGTATTTCCTCACACAAGCTAGGAGTTGTTTATCTGTCTGTTTTGCTGGTATTTCCTCACAAAAAGAAAGAAGTTAGCATTTGTTCTTTATGTCATGCTTTCTTTAAATATGTTAAAATGTAATGAAATACCTGCAAAACAGACAAATATATAACTCCTTGCTTGTGTGATTCAACACTGGCAAATTACAGCACCGCGGACAGTACCACAGACTGGTAGGGGTATAACGGAAAAGTACCTATATATATATATGTATATATATATATATATATATATATATATATATATATATATATATATATATGTATATATATATATATATATATATATATATAAACCCAAAATCTCACTTACCTTACTTTCATATAACTGAGATGACAAAGCCAAAAAATCAGAAGACTGACCGTTCGGAACACCGACTTTCAACTCCAGGTAAGTAACCACTTGGTCACCAAGTTAAACTTTGCCTCTTACCTCCACAGTAGTGAGATCTTGGAGTTGGTATATTTAGTTAGGAGGGGTGTAGGAAGCAAAGGTCCCCACATTGATGGGTTTAATTTGTTTCAGTTTTATTTTACTTTTTTGCATACTTAGTTTTAAGATATTTATAGATATATAAATCAGATGTGTTTTTTTAAGAGATAGAGTGCTACAGAAAAAGACAGGCTATGCAGACGTTGATACTCTTTGAGAACATTGGTTAATATCCTATGTATTTTAAGGAGGTGGATTTGATAATTGGTGATGAAGGCTAGTAAAGTTAGGAGACATAGTAGAATAATCGGAGTTAAGGGCATTTTATTTAACTTATTGCTGTAAATTAGGATTAGAAGAAAGTTAGGAGGGTACTGGGTTAGTTGTAGAGATGTGATGTGATAGTTATAGGGGGCAGGGAGATAGGCAGTTTGAGACAGAGAGTGTTGGGTGTTAAACTAGAGTGGGTGTTACTATTGGGAGTAATTCTATTGATTGTTTTTCTCTGGAGGGAGCCAATGGTGTTGGCTTATGGGATATGTGGGTTGTGCTATGGAATTATAAATGTAGAGTAAGGGGGGGTGGGGGGGAATTGAGGGTAAGGTAGGGGAGTGGAGTGAGCCTGAGCATTAGTGAGGGTGAACAAAGCAGGTTGAGAATGCAAGTTGTCAACGAGAGAGAGAGAGAGTAAAAAACAATCAGTGACTGGACTTAAACAGCCAAATCTAAACCTCTTATCTAAGTCTCCACAGAAACATTTGCATTAAGTACTGTTTTGTTAATGGTGCCTGCATTTTATAAAAGGAAAGATAAGAAATCAAGACTACTACTTTAAGGGTCTCATAAATACTGTCTACTTTCCATGTAACTACCTTTTTTATTACCTGTGATTATACTATATTTCTTCCTAAGTCCATGTTTCCTTTCAGTGGTAATATATTAAATGACATCATTCCAAATTAAACAAATTAAGGCATGAACAAATTCTGAGGTTTGTAAATATACATTTGTCAGCTCAATAATGTGCTTCCTAGAAAAAGGAGTTCATAACATTACATGAAGAATGGCACTCTCTAAATAGCACAGCAATTTCACTATAAATTTGTTTGTGTGTGTCATGTCCAGACTAATGCTTGCCAATTGATAAGCCCTTTCCATATATTTATACATTTGTTTCATGTAACCTTCTGGGTCTTGGAGTGAAAAACAACTGATGGATGGATCATCATACACACAGTTTTGGACAGTGGATGTGTTCCTCTTAACTGTCCCTAAATGTAGGGATATGCCTTTTACAAACAGAACATTTAGCTAACAGGTAACTCTGAAGATGCAAATAATTATTTGCCTTGTTCCACACAGGCAGTGGTTGGAAACCTTTAACTGCAAAATGTATAGGTATGCAAGGTGCCTCTGGTAACAAACACATGGGAACCTCTATGCTTCTCAGTAAATCTTCCATTTTATTTTCACTTAACATACTGGATCAGTCCCTCTGAATCTAGCTCTTATTTAAACTTTATACCTGCTCAAAGGTGAACGATTACCTGTGAAGATTATGTAAGACATAGTTTCAAGCACTTCTGAAATTACTCCAAGGATCCAGTTTTGTTTATAACTGTAATTTCAACTAAAAACTTCATCCCCAAGTACAAAACTTCTCAGCTTGTTTTTTTTGTTTTTTTTTTTAAGTTTGCTTTTGAGACCATGTTTTCTTTGGATTTTGATTTAGAAATCTGGCAGAATCAAGTGAAAGGTGGATTTCACCCTTCCTAATCTAAGTATTTCTGCTAGATCCCTTAAAGTCTGAATAACTCTCTTTAGAGGGTCTTCTGATGAATCATAAATACAGTGGTATTTAGTGGTATTTATGAAACAAAATCACATGTTGCTGTATGCATTTTTCAAATGTTACACTAATGAAGCATGATCCATTATCAGAAACTTGCATTTATGGAATACCTTTAATATTGAAACTCTGTTTTAGTTTTTCAATGTTTTCATAAGTAGTAGTAGAATTCATGGCATCCACTCCCATCCATTTTGAAGTATCAAATCCAAAAAACATTTTCAGGGAATGGGACAATATAGTTTTTTCCCAGTCTGGACTAGGGATTTTCTGTCCATTCCTACAGGTTTAGTGGTACATTTAGTAGTGCTTTACTGTTTACAGACACTTATTACACATCTTTTCATCTTGTCCACATCCTGAATCATGGCAGTTTGTCATGCATATTACCTGGTAAAGCCTTTATTCTGTACTTTCCAGAATGAACTTGAAACAGTTCTGTTAGTATTAAAAAATAACTTTGAGGAGTAATTGTGACCCCTGTTCCCACGCTTACCTTAAAATTTAGCCTTCAGAATAGTATGGCATATGACTTGACTCAGTTGTGACAGACCAGACTTTCAAAATAAATGAATGCAACTATGGTGAATTCATACACATGAAATGTAAAATTCATCAGTATCTGATCATGTGTGCCCAAGTCCATAGGCTGGAACAGGCAGCCTACTTAGTGCACCAGCATTAGCCTGGAGTGGTCTAAAAACAATATTCTACTCATATGCTCCTAGATGCCCAGTGCTGCATTCCTGATGAAGCCTTTTGTAAAACAGGTTTCTATTCATTATAATCAGCAGCTTGTGATCTGTGGATATGGTCAAAATATGACAATGAAAACAGTTAAGAACTGTCTGTATTTAAAATGTATGCCTAACCCTTTCTTTTGTGGTTGTGAATGGTATTCTCACAATACACCTATATATAAAACAAAACCAAATGATTTCTCATGATTATCATGCACTCAGTGTGAAAGGACAGCTACTACAGCGTAACATGAAACATCACATTGGTGCTGGAGAGGATTGGACAACAAACAGACTAGGGAAAGGGCACAAAAATGGAGTGATACACTGGGTTGGTGGATAGGGTAGGTATGGTCTGGTATACCACCCTGCCTGTGTCATTCCCTGGGGATTGTCAGACAGTATTCTGTCCACACTCCTTTCTGGGTTTTGGCTGAGATGTTGCTGGCAGGGCTGTGACTAAACTAGTTGCAAGAGGAGTCTTTCCAGGTGGCCAGTGTAACCATCCATTCACTGGCCCACCAGCTCTTCCACCACCTCTGCCAGCTCTCTGCAGGTGATGTATTCCCAGCAGTGGCAGAGACACCAGTGGGAACAACTGCATTCCTTGACAATGAAACACCACCAGGGACACGGGAGGTTGGATGATCACTCTTTCCTAGTGCAGCCACTAGGGAGGCAATCCTAGCTGTTTCTGTGGTAGCTGCAGGCACTGTCTGTTCTTGCTGAGGGGTGATTGGGCCTTGCCATTGTCACTGCCATGGAAGCTGAAGCACATAATGGCAAAATAAGATAAGAATAACATAAACATAAAACGATTTAAAAAGAAAGGATAGAAACAAAGGAATGGATGGAAGGAAAAGGGTGAAATTGCCTGCAATTAAAGTATGAACTGTACAAATGAACTTTAGGACTAATTATATGACACAAACTACAAGTACAGCAATAAAACAAGAAAACTTCTGAGGGAAAGCACAGATGCTTAACATGCTGAGATGTGTTATCCTTAAAGACAGTAACAAAGAACCCTTTGAGGGTATACTACCCGCACTGCTTATTATTATCAGATGCAGGAGGACTACTCTACCTACAGAGTGCTTAGACATCCATTATATTAGTAACAACTGCCTTTCTGTATCTATTATTTTCTGTACCACATGTATATGTGTATTTCACTAAGTGATGAGCCATGCTCAGGAAACTATATATATATATATATATATATATATATATATATATAGATAGATACCAGTACCAATACCTACATCTGCATACATAACAACACTCACCACAGCACAGTTTACAGACATGCAGGCAGCTATCACAGAAGTAATGCAGTAAAAAAATTCTGAAACAAGAACATTCAAATAAAGAAAGTCAAGAACATGCACACCCATATGCATGGAAAGTTGCTCCATCCTCCTCCAGTATATTAAACTATCCTCCTCAATAGCTTCCTGAGCTGTGCAGGAAAATGTATGTGTTTAGTGGCGCGCCTTCTTAGTATTACTCAGGAAAAAAGAAACATCTATACAAACTGGACAGAGATACTTACAGTACATCTCTGGTCCCCTTATTCTGACTTCTTTCCACTGGCACAGAAGGTTAGGGTAGCACCTCTGCAGGTCACTGTAGTAGTACTTGCACTGCTCACCAGAGTGAGGTCTGCAGGAAGCATCAGTGACAACCACAGCATGACAGTGGCAGGTATCCATGTTTGATAAGGACCCTCATAAAAATCTAAAATCCCAACTACTAGTGTCCCTTTGCTGTAAATAAAGGGAGATTTTGGATTCCTTACTGCACCATTGGGAAGTTCATCCATTACACAGTGCCATTGGAAGCCATAACCATGCTCTAGGTCTCATGCTAGGGAATAATGGCTGGCATCTCATAGTCACTGTGAAGACTGGCACAAATGTGAAGGCTGCCAGCCTAGCCAGATAGAATTGTGCAGATAATTCTATCATTTGTAAATATGAATGTTGAACTACAAGCTTGTTTTTTTAAATGAAAGAATGTGCTGTAAAATATTGAACTTAAAACAATGTGGCAACATTGCCATCTGCTGTAAAGAAAGCTAAGTCAAGCATTTCTTGTTGGCCCTTTGAAATAAAAATTATTTCATCACTGCCTTTCATGTTTACAGTTAGTCTTCGACCAGGCTAGATGAAGGCTTCCTGCCTATTGCTTTAAGGCTAAAGTTAATGACCAGAATTTACATGTGGAATGTCCTTTATTGCTCTAAGTGTAAAATAATGTAAATGCAGTTTCTGTCAGCCTGGGAACATCAGGAAGGTGTAAAAGATGATGTAATGTTTAGCAGAACTGGAGTTTCAATTTAAACAGTGAGAACCAGAGATTATTAAGCATTTTTGACTTGACTATCCAACTCACAGCACTCTGCCTTGCTCTATAAGTAAGTTATTTTAGAAGGGTGTTTTCTTTTAGTAATAACTAGAAATTAGAAAGATTAGACTAAGTTTTTTTCTGTGATGTCAGAACTGTACTACTGATTTATTTTAAGTATTTCTGTGTGATGTCTGAACTTTTGACTAGCACTGTATAGTAGAAAGAATTGTATTGTGGTTTTAATTATTTATTATTAAATATTTTAAAACCTTTTAACTGTGGCTGGTTTGTGTAGAGATAATTTAAGCTCTTTAGAGTACTTGTATGCCATTGGTAAAATTGTACAAAGCCACTCCTATAGCTTTAGCCCCGGGCTATACTACCAAATGGATAATAATATTGCACAGTAATAATTGGACACCCTTTTAGGGGCCTTTGAGTAGCTGATAAGTATTAGCTGGGTGGTGGCAGCGATTACTACCATATAGTCTGGGTAAAAGGGGCACAGCTGGAGAACCTGTGTCAGCCTTCCCCGGGAGTGTCTGTGTGGCTGTATAAATTTATCTGAAAGTGTGTGTGTGTCAGCTACTTGGACAAGGACACGAAGCACTGGTTGGACAGAAAGGGTGCTGGAGATTTTAGCTTGCCCAGCTAGGCTGAGATCTGGACCCTATAGCTGTGCCAGTGGGGAGCCTTATTGGGGACGTGGGGAGCAAGGGAACAACCAGCCCTGGACTGACTGTGATCTCTGTGTGCTCTTAAGGGAAATTGCACTTTACCGTGTATATTTGTTATCCTTTCCTCTTATAGGAGACCCCCTCTCTGGTGTTAGTGGTGAGGATTGAGGCTCCTTGCTTGCTGGGCCAGGGCACGAGCATCACATAATTGGTGGCAGTGGTTGGGATATCCTCACATATTAATTGTTTGGCAGCAGTGAGATATCCACATCACATATTAATTAGTTGGCAAATACTAATTGGCTTGTAGTGGTGTGGGTAGAATGAATCCTGTAGCTTGTTTACAGTGAGCTTTGAAGGTGTATTGTACTCTAAAACAGCCACGCAGTGAATACTCAGAGTTCAGATCACAACTGTTTTATTTCTTTTGTTAGCTTAGTTAGTCAGGGTGAGCAGGCAGCATGTTAGCAGAGAAATATGGAAAGCTTTCAAGGAGCCAGCTAGTGGAGATGTGCCAGGCTAGGGGACTGGTGCATGGAAACCTGATTGCAGCCTTGGTTACAGCAACCAGGAGGACAATCAGACTGGCAGTGGAGATATAATTCCCTCGGAGAATGGACAGCTCAACCTTTCTGCAGTGGACTTAAAAATCCAGCTGGAGCTAAAGAGACTTGAGTTGGAGGCCAGGCATGTGGAATTAGAAGCAAATGAGAGACTGTGACGTTTGCAGGCTGAGGAAAATGAGAAACTGTTACATCTGCACGCTGAGGAACAAGAGAGGCAGCATGAAAAGCAGATGCTGACTCTTTGCTACAGTCATGGAGGTAATGGGGAAGGGAGTAATGGAGTGACTGGATCCCAGAACCACAAAAGGTCAGTAAATTTCTTCCGCATTTAAAGAGGGGGATCATTTTGATAGTTTCATTCATATGTTTGAGAGGGTATGTAAACAGTATGAAGTTGACCAATGGCTCTGGGTACAGTTCCTGACCCCCTTACTCCATGGTAAAGCTGTAACTATTTTATCCAAAATGTCTGATGTTGCATGTTTTGATTATACTGCTGTAAAAAATTGTCTTTTAGAACTGTTTAAGCTAACACCTGAAACATATAGAAAAAAGTTTCGTGAGCATAGACGCAAGGCGGATGAAAGTGAGTGTGAATATGTTGCTGAATTCAGCATTTATTTCCATAGGAGGGTGAGTGGATGTCAGGTCACCACCTTTGAAGAACTGCCAGACCTTTTGGTGAGGGAACAAGCCCTTAGCACTTTGCCTGAGGACATGAGGATCTGGTTAGCTGATAGACAATGTGCTACTTCAGATGAGTTGAGGAAGAAGGGATACCTATACGTGGCAAGCAGGTTATCCCTGCACAGGAAGGGGACCCCCCCGTACTGCTCATGGGTCTAAAGGAACCCATGGTGGGCAGCACAAACTGCCCCAACAGAATCTGCCAGTAGTCCAGGTACACATCCAGGAGCTAGGGTTAAATGTTTTGAATGCAACCAGTGGGGCCATGTGGCATACAGAGGTCCACAGAGGCAAGGTGGGGAACCAAAGGTGAGGGAGCCAGTAAGTGGGAAAGACTAAATGCCAATAGTAGGTTATCTTGAGACAACCGGAAGTACTAACCTACCATCCTGCAGATGTCCTGAGAGGGAAGGATTTGGATGAGGCAGTACCATGTGCTTATGCAGTTACACGCAGTCAGGCTAGGAGACAAGCATGTGGGACTGGTAGCCTGGGGGAGACCCAGACAGACTGCATACTTGCAGCCAGGACTGGTGAGGTGGTTACTTCAGGGAGGGAGCTACTCTGTAGCAGTGAAACTGAAGGTGAGCCACAGATGCCTGTGGTTACTGATGGTCCCTTGGACAGAGTGACTGCAAAGGTAGAGGTGAGCAGTAGTACCCACACTAACAGTGAGGCACCACTGTCAGAGGATGCCAGAATTCCTGTGGAAGGGGAGCTGGGAAGGGTTACAAGGAGACAGTTGAGACATGCTCAGCTCTCAGACCCTACATTGCAAGGCCTGAGGCAGGTAGCTAGGGAGGCACCTGATTCTCAAGGAAAGGGGGAATCTGTATACTGGGACAAAGGGTTACTATACAGAGAGTGGACCCCTGAGGGAGTGCTAGAAGGTGAGTGCGAGTCTCACAAGGAGTCTGTTGTGGCATGCATCCTAAACCTCAGGACAATGCTCAGGGAACTCATGGGCTTGGCCCAGGAGAACCTGGCAGAAGCCCAACAACAGAAAAAGGTGTGGTATGACAGGAATGCTTGAGACAGAGAGTATGCTGTGGGGCAGCAGGTAATGGTTCTCATTCCTGTCAGACACAACAAGCTGCAAGCAGTTTGGGAGGGTCCCTACAAGGTGGTAAGAAAGGTAAGTGATGTTAACCACATGGCGGAACTGCTAGGCAGATGGCAGGGGCACAAATTATACCATGTTAACATGATAAAACCTTACCATGATAGGGATGCCCTTGTGGTGAGTATTTGCAGTGGATTGCAGGAGGAGTCTGAGGGAGATCTGGGGACTGATCTCCTCATTGAGGCTCAGGCTGACACCTCAGTGGAAGGGATAGCAATGTCCCAGCAGCTATCTCCTACCCAGGTTCGAGAAATCCGAGCAGTGTTGCAGGAATTTGGGGACATGTTCACTGGGAAACCAGGGTGCACTCACCTGATGCAGCACCAGGTGGATATAGGACTCCAAAGGCCTATTAGGCAGGCCCCTTATAGGGTGCCTGAGAGAGTCAGACAGACTCTGAGGGAGGAGGTACAGGAGATGTTGGAACTAGGGGTGATTCAAGAGTCTAACATCCCTGGGCTTCCACAGTGGTGCTGGTGCCAAAGAAGGATAGCAGCACCAGGTTCTGTGTGGACTACAGGAAATTAAATAGTCACACAGAGTCGGATGCTTACCCCATGCCTAGGACAGATGAGGCTCTAGAGCACTTGGGTGGGGCTAAGTAACTTACAACCATTGATCTTACCAAGCATTACTGGCAGGTGACCTTGACTCCCAGTGTGAGAGAGAAGTCAGCCTTTACTATTCCTTTTGGCTTGTATGAGTTCACAAAGATGCCCTTTGGGATGAAGAATGCCCCAGTGACTTTCCAGAGGCTGGTAGATAATATCCTACCAGGAGCAGGAGGGATTGCCCTTGCTTACCTAGATGGCATTGCCATCTACATCAATTCCTGGCCAGAGCACCTTCAGCAGGTCAGGGAGATGCTGGGCAGACTACAGAGGGCAGGGTTGACCATTAAGCCGAGCAAATGTCAGGTGGGTATGGCAGAGGTCTCCTACCTAGGACATAGAGTGAGGAGTGGTAAGATAAGGCCAGAACCTGCCAAAGTGGAAGCCATTCAGGCATGGCCTGCACCTGTTACTAAAAACCAGGTGAGGGCATTTTTAGGGACAGCAGGGTACTACAGAAAGTTCGTCCCCAGTTATAGTACCATAGCTGCTCCCCTCACAGACCTGACAAAGATGAACAGGCCAGATAAGGTAGTGTGGACCCCAGCATGTGAGCAGGCATTCCAGAAGCTTAAAGAAGCTTTGGGAGGACCCCCCTGTGTTAGCCAGTCCAGATTACAGCAAAGAATTTGTTGTGCAGGTGGATGCTTCAAACCATGGGGTGGGGGCTGTACTTAGCCAGATTTCTTCAGAGGGGTGAGAGCACCTAGTGGTTTATCTCAGTCATAAGCACCAACCCAGGGAGGAATGCTATGCAGCTGTAGAGAAGGAATGTCTAGCCATAGTGTGGGCACTCCAGAAACTCTAGCCTTGTCTGTATGGAAGGAAATTCACAGTTATGATAGATCCCAACCCTCTAACATGGTTAAACAGAACCAGTCAGCAAGATGCCAAGTTGCTAAGATGGAGCCTGGGGTTGCAAACATATGATATGTCAGTGCAGCACAGCAGTGGGAGTAGCAATGCCAATGCAGATGGACTCTCAAGACAGGGAATGGGGTAGGTATACTCGGATAGACCTAACCCTTTCAAGCGGTGTTTCTCAAAGGTCACTTGGAAACTAGGTTGAGTTCTCCGGGGGGGAGAAATGTGAAGACTGGTAGAAATGTGAAGGCTGCCAGCCTAGCCAGATAGAACTGTGCAGATAATTCTATTATATGTAAATATGAATGTTGAACTATAAGCTTACCACGACAAACCAAAGAAAATTAACCCAACTCGGTCAAATAATGAACACAGTATAACAACCACTGCACCACAGGTCACCAATGCAACGAAGTCCGATTATGAAAAATGATTTCAGCACGCAGTGATGTCAGCCCCACAGATTCACAGGTTGAGCTTTTCACGTTACACTTGCCTGTGTCTACTATTATGCCAGGGCAGAAACCTGGGGTTTCTGGTTCATTTAGTGGAGCTGTGTCCAACCGCAATTCCAATTTTGTAACACGTACGGAGGTTTCGCCTGCTTTGAATGGTCTTCCTGGGTTTACAGGTGTTACACGTGACAAACAGGAGTTGATCACATGGTTCGAGATGCCAGTTTTTGATGGAAGAGGGAGTGAGCCTGGTGAAAGGCGTACTGTGTTCCCAACTTTGAGGGAACAGATTTCGAAATACGATAAGCTCTGTACCAAGTACAGAGCTCTTCAATTGGACAACTTATTTTTGGCTAAATTCAAAGAACTGAAACAGGTTCCTAAGGGCCTTCGTATTTGGAAATTGCCTATGGGGGTGGAACTCGGCTCTGAGGCGTTTAATGAGTTGGTTGGCCTGTTTGACCGCACTGGCCTGGAAATGTTGGACGTGATTATTAAGAATAACAACAGTAAGTTGGAAACATTGCGTTCAGACATTTCAAAATTATATTCTAGTATTACTACTGACTTGCTGTTCTCTCAGCATCAAGTTAACTTTGATAGGATTTTAAGAAATATTGAGGTATATGTGAATAAAAGCACGATGGTCAAACAAAAAAAGTTAATTAGGGACACTGCTGACTATGCCAATCTGTGTGCTTATCCGCCTGGGAGAAAGTTAAACATTTACCCACCAAAGTCAAACTTGGGTGGGTTGGTGGTTGATGACGACAATGGTAATGTGTTTCAGGAGGACAATGAACAAGACTTTGATTTAGTTCATGAGCCTTTTTTGGATCAGTCCTACAGCCCACGGAGGTCGGAAAGACTTTTGAACAGAGGGCGCAAACAGTCGAATTTTCAAGAACACTTTCCCAGGGGGAGAGGGGAGTTCCGGAGGGGACATTAATTAATTTTATCAATTTTGATGATTGTTTAAATGTTTTCAACAATATTGAGTTGGATGTTAATGTACCTCTGGTTGACGAGTCATTTGGTTTGTGTGTAAATGATTGTAATGTGGCTAATTGTTTGAATGTGTTAACATTTAGCCCTCACAATGAGGTGGGTGTTATACAATTTTGTGACAACACGGGTTTAGGAAATGATTGTGTGTATTCTACTGTGCACTCTAATGTTAACAGCAATGAAGTAGGTTTTGTTGTAGGTGGTCTTGTTGACAAGTTTGATTTTAGTACAGAAGGTATTAGGGTAGATAGTGATTATGTTATTAAGTCATTTGAAAACAATCAATTGGTTCAGTGTGATACTCTAGATGAAGCTGTTGCTTCGAAATGTAACATTGTACAGAAACGTGTTTTTTTTATATACAATTATACTGATGTAGAGCTATGTGATACCCACTTTGACCTGTTTAGTAAGGGCACCAATTTTGTCTCAAACTTCAGGTTAGACATTGCTCATGTGATGATTGCTATGAGGTTATACACAAGGAGGTTAAATTTGCAGTTGTATTTTGCGGCAAACCAGCAACACAATGAGGATGCAAACAGAGAAACCTTGGTTAGGTTAAAAAGAAAACGTACCTTTATCCCTCCATCTAACCAAGAGATTGTGGTGCTTGAAAAGTTGTTGGAGAATGACCTTAGGAGAATTTGTTTGAAAAAAAGTGTCATCTCTGACAATTTATCGGATAATGAGAGGTTAGTTCTCAAGGAATTAAAAACTTCAAGGCACATTAGATGTATGAAACCCGACAAGGGTGGGGGCATGGTACTCATGAATGCGATAGACTACATGTCCAGTATGATGGAGCTTCTGGAGGATGATAGTACCTACAGTAGGGTCTCTGTGAATGAAATCAACAGGGCATATAAGATTGATCTTTTTCTTTTGGATGCTTTATATCAAGGTGTCATTGATGAGACTGAATTTGAATATCTCACTGTTAAGTTTCCTATAATGCCAAGCATTTTTGGGATCCCCAAGGTTCATAAGGGGACCGATAGGTTGCACTTTAGACCTATTGTATCAGCTAGGGGGTCCAAAATGGAGCCAGTTGCGGCGTTTGTTGATGAACACTCTAATCCTGCACTGGGTGAGGTCTCTCATATTCTTAGAGACTCGTGGCATTGTTTGGAAAGGTTGAGGGATATGAAGGAGGATGTCAACTCGTATGGTTTTTTGAACATTGATGTGGTGAACCTTTTTTTGGTGATTCCACAGGGGTTAGGTTTGGAAATGTTTTACGATAGTTTGAATGCTAGTAAATGTGTTGACAAGGGGAAGCTTAACTTACTACATGACCTCATGGATTTAGTTCTTAAGAACAATTTCATGAGGTTTGAAGGTGAAGTTTATCAACAATGTTCAGGTGTTGCCATGGGTGCGAAGTGTGCCCCAGTATTTGCCAACTTGGTTTTGTTGGCATGGGAGAAGGCCTTTGTTTTTCCTTCGAGGTTACAGCAGAATATTGTGATGTACAACAGATTCCTTGATGACCTTCTCATTTTATGGGACGGTGATGAAACTAGTGCAGGTGAATTCGTTGATTATCTTGGTACTACTACTGAGTTCTTGAAGTTTACCTTTGTGTGGAACTCGGTTTGTATCAATTATCTGGACATTACTATTGTCAAAACACCATCTGGCTTATCGAGTACTATCTTCAGGAAAGATAGTTACTCTAATTCATTGTTGCATTTTGGGAGTTGTCATCCCTTTTATCAGAGGAAAGGGGTGGCTAAGGGCCAGATGGTGCAAATTTCCAGGCTTATTAGCGATGCCGATATTTTTAGGAAAGAAATGTATAAGTTGATAGGTATGTTCTTGGATAGGGGTTACCCTTTGGAGTTGCTGTTGAGAATCAAGAGGGAAGTGTATAGAAAGAGAGGTTCAATCTATTCTCCTATACTTAAAACTGTTTTTGGCCTTGGAGTGATGGATACCATGGCTACCAGGGTGGATAGTAAGTTAGATGGTCCAGCATTTGTTTTGAAATTCAACGACAAATCTGATGAGATTTGTGCATGTTTGAGGAGTGCGTGGATCAATGTATTGAGTTTTGATACTAAGAAGGTTATAGGGGACAAGCCCTTGATTGTTTTTAGTAAAGGAAAAAATGTTAAAAGTATTTTGGAGAAGGATTGTAGGCCAGTGAAATCAAGGATGACTAAATGTGGGTCATGTAAATGTTGTAGGTACATTGCTGAAGGGACCTACATATGTGTTTTTGGATTTGGAAGAACTATAGCCTGTCCAGGGATTTGTAGTTCTAATACCAAGAATTTAGTTTATGTGGCCTCATGCACGGCTTGTGATGCTTTCTATGTAGGAATGACTACACGAAAGCTTAGGGACAGAATTATGGAGCATACTAGGTCAATTAAGAACAAGGATGTGCACAACGCACTGTATTTACACACTAATTATTGTTTAAATTTTAGTAAGTTTTTGTTTTTTGTAGTTGACAGAGTGCATCGTGAGGTTGGGGGTGACATTAAGAACAGGGTTGCCCTCTTGGAGACCGAATGGCAATTGCGATTGAATGCCATGAGGCATCCAGGTCTCAATGACAACAGTTCCCTTAAACCTGTTTTGAAACATAAATCAGCCACAATCTAGGTGGCTTAGGATTTAACATGGAATAGGAGTTTTTACACATTCAAACAATGTTGCTTTTTTAAAGGTTTTTATTTGTTTATTTTATTTCATTGTTGTTGTTATTTGTGCTAGCATTGTATTTTTATATTAATTGTAGGTGGTAGAGTGTCTTTTTAAATTTGTACTAATATTCTTGGGGGAGTTGATTATCTTGATTTAATTATGACGTCATGATTAATTTGTGGGGTTTTGTGAGAGTATTTATTGTATGGGTTAACAGTGTTTTAATTGACTCTGATGATGCCATATCAATGGTGAAAGCGCTAAGTCTTGTGTCTTGTGTGAATAAATCATTTTTCATAAACGGACTTCGTTGCATTGGTGACCTGTGGTGCAGTGGTTGTTATACTGTGTTGAACTATAAGCTTGTTTTTTTTTAATGAAAGAATGTGCTCTAAAATGTTGAACTTAAAACAATGTGGCAACATTGCCATCTGCTGTAAAGAAAGCTAAGTCAAGCATTTCTTGTTGGTCCTTTGAAATTAAAATTATTTCATCATTGCCTTTCACGTTTACAGCTCTACTCCGACCAGGCTAGATGAAGGCTTCCTGCCTATTGTTTTAAGGCTAAAGTCAATAACCAGAATTTACATGTGGAATGTCCTTTATTGCTCTAAGTGTAAAAGAATGTAAATGCAGTTTCTGTCAACCTGGGAACACCAGAAAGGTGTAAAAGATGATCTAATATTTAGCAGAACTGAAGTTTCAATTTAAACAGTGAAAACCAGAGATTATTAAGCATTTTTGACTTGACTATCCAACTCACAGCACTCTGCCTTGCTCTATAAGTAAGTTATTTTAGAAGTGTGTTTTCTTTTAGGAATAACTAGAAATTAGAAAGATTAGACTAAGTGTTTTCTGTGATGTCAGAACTGTACTACTGATTTATTTTAAGTATTTCTGTGTGATCTTTGAACTTTTGAGTAGCACTGTATAGTAGAAAGTATTGTCTTGTGGTTTTAATTATTTATTACTAAATATTTTAAAACCTTTTAACTGTGGCTGTTTGTGTAGAGATAATTTAAGCTCTTTAGAGTACTTGTATGCCTTTGGTAAACTTGTACAAAGCCACTCCTATAGCTTTAACCCTGGACTATACTACCAATTGGATAATAATATTGCACAGTAATAATTGGATACCCTTTTAAGGGCCTTTGAGTAGTTGATAAGTATTAGCTGTGTGGTGACAGTAATTACTACAGTATAGTCTGGGTAAAAGGGGCACAGCTGGATAACCTGTGCCAGCCTTCCTCAGGAGTGTCTGTGTGGTTGTATAAACTTATCTCAAAGTGTATGTGTGTCAGCTACTTGGGCAGGGACATGAAGCACTGGTTGGACAGAGAGGGTGCTGGGGATTTTAGCTAGGCTGAGATCTGGACCCTATAGCTGTGCCAGTGGGAAGTCTTATTGGGGACTTTGGGAGCAACCAGCCCCGGACTGGCTGTGATCTCTGTGTCCTCTTAAGGGAAATTGCACTTTACTGTGTGTATTTAGTATCCTTTCCTCATATATGAGACACCCTCTCTGGTGTTAGTGGTGAGGATTGAAGCTCCTTGATTGCTGGGCCAGGGCACGGGCGTCACAGTCACACCCATTTTTTTTTTGTTTATTTACCAATTGTTATATGAGATCAGGCATCTCAGTAGCATGATTTCTGGGGGAGGGGGTACGAAAAAGCCAACACCAATAGTTTTGCTGTGTCAGAGGGGCATGAAGGGGTAAGAAATGGCACATGTATATAGTATCTGCATGAGTTTAACCTTGAGTTCATGGTTGTCCATTATCACATCCATCAGCTGCAAATGCAATACTGATATCTGTCATTGCTTATTACTTCTGCACTGGGAATAAACTAGAGGTGGTGGGTCTTACTTATTGTGAGTATTTTAATTTGATGTCTTCACAGATGACCTGTTTATGGTACTGATTTACCCACAGATGACCAGTGGGCTCCACAGGTGCTTCTGTGGGTTCACGTGAGTGAGGGAACTTATTACCATGACTACGGTCATAGCAGCAACACATAGAAGGAGTGATTCAAAATGAGTCATGAGTAGGGCTCGCATTTGCATAATCAATGTGCTCCAAGGCTTGATATAACTAATGGAAGCTGCAGAGAGTGCTCATCGTACTATGGAAGACTATGGAGAGCAACACCTGAAGAAAGTTTCTGAGAAGAAATGAAGGAACATTTCTGGCTTTATGAGATAAGACCTACTTTCCCCAACTTATACCTTTGTAGGTCTGACTTTAGAATATCTGGTTTGTAGATATTTCCAAGGAATGTGGCTTTTGAATGTAGTAGGAAAGTACAGTTGTGTAAAATCTTACCATAAAGCTACATGTCCTTGCCTTCACTGCTGGAATATTTTTAACATATGGGATTCCCTGCCATGAAAGCCCGAAGTCTGACCAGTCTACCAAAGATTCCTTTTGATTTAAAGGTATGCCAAGCATCACCAAAATGCTCCTTGCATAGCATAGGGCATAAGGGTGAAGTTCAGACCTACTATATTCAGAACTGATTGCACCAGTAGGAACATCAGTTCAAAGAAACCAAGAGGTAACCTGTACATCCAGGAAGGCAAAGGACTAGGGGGAAGGAGGGAGGGAGGAAGCGAATACTGCAGTAGTGAAGTCAAGGGCATCTACCATTATGATAAGATTTTACACAACTGTACTATGTGCTCACATTCACTGCTGAAGTATTCTTAACAGATGGGAGAGTGCCAAAGCTCAAGAGGAAACTAGGGAGGGGAAAGGGGCAGAAGAGTCCCCTAAAAAGCCATGAAGAACAGCACTAGCAAAACCAGCCCTAGCTCTAGAGATAACATCCAACTTGTAGCGCTTGGAAAAGGTATGCACAGAAGTCCAGGTAACTGCTTCAAGAACAGAGGATCTAAGCCCTTGAAAAAAACACCAGAAGATGCCACAACTCTAGTAGAGTGACCCTTAACTGAAAAGGGAAGGAATAAAGGATCTTGCGCTGAAAAGTGTAACAAAAAGAATTAGCCTTAAAAGTCCAAGAAGAAATAGACTGCTTGGATACAGCAAGTCCCACAGATCCAGGATGAAAAGAAACAAATAACTGATCAGATTTTCTAATAGCCTTAGTCTTATCCAAATAAACTGTGAGTTGCATATGCACATCCAAAGTATGCATCACCTTCTCACTATCAGTTCACGGAGAGGGGGAAAAGTAGGCAGATTGATAGACTGATTAAGTTATAGCTCATTTACCACCTTAGACATAAAATAAGGATTAGTGCACAAGGATTCTCTGTCCTCATGAAAGATCAAAAAAGAAGGGCAAGCCATAAGGGGCTGTAACTCAGAACACCCATCTGGCATGAGCTAACAAAAGAACAGTCTTCCAGGAACAATGTTGCAAGAAAGCTGAAGCAGCAGGCTGAAAATGAGCCAGAGTCAACTTCTCCAAAACAAAATTAAGATCCCAGGGAGGAAGAACAGGCTTCCTGTGAAGTCTAATATTAAGGACACCTTTAAGAAATTGTTTCACCTCAAATCTAGATGTTAAAGGAGGAGAAAAAGGCAGACAAGCAGAGATAGTTAATACGTTGGCCTTAATAGAAGACTAAGCCAAACCAGCACTGAGCAACTTGCAAAAATAAGAGAGAACCAAAGGAACATCCACAGAAAGTGGGTCCAGGTTATGAAAGAGACACCAAATAGAAAACCTCTTCCATTTGAATGATTTCTTAGTAGTAGATTTCCTGACCTCCCACAGGACTTGCAGCACGTCCTCAGAAAAAAGATGTCTATGAGGAATCAAAATAATGTCACCCACAGTGTCAGTTGAAGTGTGGACAGGTGGGGATGGATGAGAGATCCCTTGTTTTGTGACAGTAGATCCACCCTATGAGGTAACTTGTGATGATTGCTCTTGGCTAAATGCAGAACAAGAGGGAAACAGTGCTGTCATGACCAAAAAGGAGTCACCAACAAGATTTTAGGAGCATCCTGTTGAATTTTGAACAGGACTTTCAGAATGAGAGGAAGGGAAGGGAATGCATAAAGAAACATCCCCTTACAAGAAAATGAGAGGGCATCCAACTTCCACACCAGAAGACCTGGGCTTCTGGCACAAAACAGAGGAAGCCATTTGTTCAGAGGGAAGGCAAAAAGATCCACTTGAGGAATACCCCACTGGTGGATAATGTCCAGAAACACATCCCTGTGAAGAATCTATTCATAGGACTGAGTTAAGGACTTGCTCAGAGTGTCTGCCACAATGTTCTGACTGAAAGGGATATAAACTGCCTGAAGAATCACTTGATACTTGACAGCAAGATCCCATACCAGAAGTGCCAACTGGCAAAGAAGATAGATTTGTTCCTCTCTGACAGCAAGATCCCATACCAGAAGTGCCAACTGGCAAAGATGATAAGATTTGTTACTCCCGGTTTGCTGATATATCACATTATTGTGGTATTGTTGGTAAACACCTTGAGTCACCTTGGAGAGGAAAAGAGGATGAAAGGCCTGAAGAGCCAGCAGAAGAGGCCTCATCTCTTTGACATTGATGTGCTCCTTCTGCTGATGAGGCAACCATGCCCCCTGAACATTCAGGGTGCCAAATATCACCCCCCCATCCCATGTCTGAAGGGTCAGTGAACAATTCCTGAGAGGAAAGAAGGGGATGAAAAGGGATCTCCGGATTCAGAGACAACTGCTAAATCCATAAGTGAAGTTCCTGTCTCAGACAAGGAAGAAGAGGAATTAGAAAGTCTAGAGGCTGTGCATGTTGAAGACACACTGATTTCAGAAACCACTGAAACTTTCTCATTTGAAGTTTGGTCAGTGGGAGCACTGGAATGGTGGATGCCATGAAAACCAGAGCTCTCAGAAACTCCCTGGCAGTAATGGAAACCAGAGGAAGAAGAGTGTGGAAGAAAGAAAGAAATGAAAGTTAAGGCCTTTGGAGGGGGCAGGGAAGCCAGCATTGGCACTGCCTGAATCCTGCAACCCAGAAAAACATGATCCTGATATGGAGACAGAGAAGACTTTTTCAAATTTATAGTGAACCCCAAACTCTGAAGAAGGGAAATGGCAAAATAAAGATTGTGCAAAAAAGTCTCTGGAGAGGACGCCTGAATTAACAGGTCATCCAAGTAAAGAAATATTTGGATCCCTTGAAACCTGCAAAAAGCAATCACAGGAGTAAGGCATTTGGTGAACACCCTTGGGGCAGCAGAAAGGCCAAAGGTCAAAGAAGGGAACTGCTAATGCCAGGAAGCAACAGAGAAATACAAAATCTTCCTGAAAAGAGGATGGATTGGAATATGGAGAAAAGGATCCTTGAGATCCAAAGACACCACATAGGCCTGAGGAGCAAGACAGGAAACAGAATCTGAAGGGACAACATCAGAAAGGAAGTTACTTTTAGAAGTGTTTAGACGAGAGAGGTCTAGAATAGGTTTACAGGTGCCCTCTTTCCTGAGCACTAGTAACATTCTGGAGTAGAACCCTTTCCCCCTTTGGAACACATGCACTTCTTGAATAGTACCCTGAGTCAAGAAATTCTTAAGAACCTCTGGGAAAAAGGGAAGTTGTTCCTGAGGAAGCTGAGGAATGCCTATAAGAGGAGGATGAGATTTCCACACCATGAAGTACCCCTGACAAATGATTAGGTTCATAGATTAGTACTAGGCTAACTGCCCTTGTAGGCCTAGCCAATTACCCCATGTGAGAATCAAACCCTGTACCTTGTGTCTGGAAGGTAAAGATCAACCTTTATGCCAGCTTCCCACACACACAATATACATCTTCAAACTGCAATGCTCATTCCAATGGCAAGAATCAAACTGTTGATCTTGCGGTTGATAGGCATACACCTTAACCACTACACCACTTGGCCTTTCAGGCAACTCAGCTGATTGACAGAACCCAAGAATCCTGAGTGATCTGAAGCTAAACAGGAAGAAAAAGAGAAAGAGGAATGTGGCTAGAAAGGGACAGATAGTCATACAACACCTGGTTTGTCTGGAAAAGATGGCTTCAGAATCCCTGAAAACTGAGGTGGCTTAGCAGGAGGAGTCCATTTGACACTCTTCTTACCTTTAGTAGAAGAGCAGGATTGCCTACGAACAAAGGCAGGCTTAGCGGGGTAGTTTCTCTGAAATTTAGGCACAGGAGAAACAAACACGTGTTTAAGATCTTGTAAGGCCTTACCCTTATCCCGAAGGATCTTAAACAAACCAGCAGAAGCTTCCCCAAACAAAAGCTTAGAATCCAGAGAAGCATCCATCAACTTAGCCTTAATATCATCAGGTAGAGGTTAAAGTCTAAGCCAAGAATACCTCCTTATCACAGAACCAAAAAACAGCAGCCCTAGAAGATGTATGTGCCACATCATAACTACATTTGATAGAATGATGAACTACTTGAGGGAAAGTTCCTAGTAAGGAAAGAACAGAAGTTTAACCCTCAGAGTCTGAAAAATCAGAAATAAGTTGACAGGCCTAAGAACGAAGAGTCAACACATATGTAGACATATGGGTCTGATAATTAATAGCCCTAAAAGCTAGGGTAGTAGAAGTGTAGACCTTCTTACCCAGCCTTTCCATACCTCTGCTTTTCTTATCAAAAGGCAATAACTTGGGCAAAGGAAGCAAGTGAGACAACTTATCAGAGGCTACAGGCACTACAGAGGGGTCAACAGCAGGACATTTATATAAAAAATAACAATCCTCAGGCACCCAATAAAACCTATCATGTTTCTTGGTAGCAGGGGGCACAGACTCAGGCACATGAGAGGCATTGGGAAAAGCATCCAGCAAAGCAACCAAAACAGGAGGAATAGCCACAGGCTTAGGAGATTCCAACTGCAGCAACTCATAGTACCTCTTATGGATATCAGAGACCGAGTGAGTCCCCAAAAGAAACTTCATCAAAACGAATATCAAGGCTAATAGATTCCTCCTCCTCTGATCCACAGTCCAAAGGAGAAGGAAATTGAGTAATATAAGTTAGGGATTCGTCATCAGAATCTGACTCATTCTCAGAAGAATGCTGTTCTCTAGGCCTTTTAAGGGGAGTAGAGGACCAAGGAGAATCAGGAAATGAAACCCTTTGAGGAGGCTTTAAGGACATTAAAGCAGTAAATAGCTCCTGACTAAAGGCCTGCTAGTCACTCTGTGGATCCCTAGGAACAGAAGATTCATGTTTAATTTTTTTGTTTCTGTTTTAAGAAAATGTCCCCTACAAAAAACTGAGAAGGCTGAAACCCAGGACAGCAGTCGAGAACCATAGCAGGAACTTCTTCAACAACTAAAAGTGAAGGAACTGCATTAGGCCCCTCGGAAAAAAATCAACAATGGTTCCCCCTGAACGTCTGAGATGAATGCCTGCAAAGCATCTATGGACTTGCTGTCAGCCAGATCCTCACCGGCCTCCACCATGGTCATGGCAGAGAAATCTGACAACACAGCTGGGCAAATCTCAGAGTTTGTAATGACCTGAGGAGAAACACCTGGCAGAAGCTGGGCAGCCGAAGATTCTGGTCATACCTTCTTCTTCCCTAACAGCTGACCCTCAGGGTGGGAGATTCCTTCCGTTGTATCTTTAGCTAGAAGCTTAAGATGCTGGTTCTCAAGATACAAGGAAAGGGAAGAAAGTCTACTGCGAAGGTTTTTCAGGATGAATGCCTGACAAATTGAACAATATGTATGGTCATTGAGAAGCTCCTAGACAAAAAAAGGCACTTATCTTGGCAGTCTTTATGGAGAATCTGGCTTCCACACTGGCACTTACCCTTCCTGGATGACATTAAACCCAAGCAGCACAAAACAAGGCAAAAAAAAAAAAAAAAAAAAAACCCAACAAGGCACTTATCTGCAACTGCAAAGAAGCCAGCAAACAGGCATATGTAGTCACAGGAGAACGAAAATGCATTCAACTGGCAGAAAAACAGATGCAGGTAAACAGACCAATGGTGATAAGATATGTTTAGACTGGAGGCAAACACGTTCTGATTATGGTAGGCCTGAACATTACCTTTATGCCCTATGCTACTCAAGGAGCATTTGGGTAACGTTCGGTGTACCTTTAAAGCAACAGGAGTCTTTGGTAGACTGGCCGGACATCAGGCTTCCATGACAGGGAATCATATATGTTAAGAATACTGCAACAGTGAATGTAAGGACATAATTTCTAACCTACTTCTGCAGTAAGATGTACATGATGTCTGGCTCTGGTGTTGACAGCTGTTGTGGGCATGAGAGGCCTATGTCAAGCACACATAGTGACAACACTGCCATATGGCCATGCAGGGGGAGCCCACATGTTTCTGCGGATGCCCTGGAGCTGTCCATAAGATTCAGCCACATTGCCACAAAATCTGCTGAGGTTGTGTCCTGGAAGACATTCACACACATAACAGTGCAAGATCCAGTTACACAGACATAGTGATGCAGAGTGATGATGGACCATCTCAGAGTATTCACCTTAGGCCTCAACCCACATCACATATGCACACTGCAAAAGTTTATTACAGTTAGAAGAGCATGTATACATTTCCCTGTGGAAGACACTGCACACTGTTTTCCTACCCTACCTGTGAAAATAATGGCACTTGTGCCCTGCCCATTGTACTTTATTACTTGGATTGCCTACATCTCATACACTGTGTGACCAGTCTATTCTTGGACAAGCATAGTCTGTCTCTAGGTTTGCATGCGTCACTCTTACTGTAGTACATATGCTCTAATCTGGCCCAAAGTTGTGAGCCAGCCATTGTCACTGTGTTAGTGCCACAGCATACTGCAAATGCCTTTCTCTTGCATAGTCATCCCCTACTGCTGGGTCCTCTACTAACTCCTCATTTAGAGCAACTTCACTGCCTGAAGTGGTGGGAGATGTTCCTCCTGTATATGCTCTCCCTGCTGCAAATGTTTCCTCAGTATTATGGTCTGTAACACTGCACATATTGAGAATATCTTTGTACATATGCCAGGGTCGTAACTGCAGGGCACCATCAGATATATCCAGGCAGCTAAAGCATGCCTTCAGCAACCCAAACACATGCTTAACAATGTCCTATGTTTAGATAGGTCACAGCTGTAACCATTGTCTGCCACAGCCTATGATTTCTGGTCGTTGTCATCAAACATGGCTGGAGGGCATATCCAGCATAGTCAAAAATATGCCACTGGGGAAAGTTACTTCTTCACAAGTCATTCATTTAGGTCACATGTGTGCCATATCTGCGAGTCATGGGTACTGCCTGGGTGGTCTGCAAACACATTATAGATTATATCCTATGCATTACAGACTCATGGCAGTTGATGGAGTGCTAACCTTTTTGGTTCATGTGCCTTCTTTCCAGCTAACTAGGTCAGGGGTGTAGCTAGGATTTTCAAATTTGTACTCACAGCTCTCAAACTGCTACCCCCCTCCCCAGCCAAGCTATGGCCATTCTCGTAATTCATGGTTCGCTCTTTTAGTGTCGATGAAGAGGCATTCGCTGTAATGCCTCTTCAGTAATATAATATAGATTCACTCAAACTCGGTTCCTTGAACTGAAAATTAACCTGAAAGATAGTTCTTTGAAAAATGCAGCATGGTAGTTGGGGTAGAGGATTCATGCTTTTGTTTTCTGTAACTAAGGTACAGGTTTTGAGCTTGAGTAAATTACTAACCACCTGCTACCCCTAACTAGGGTGTTTCATTCACACGCACACCCCTACCTACCTCTTAGTACAAGAAATATGGACAAAGCCTAAAATAAACAGGGACAGATATTAAATAATGCTCTCGTGAACTTAGAAAGTTGCTAGAATAACAGGATTTGTGCTAGTATGAGAAAGTTGCTAGAATAACAGGATTTGTGCTAGTATGAACTTTTCTAAAGGACATGAAGTCTGAAACAAATGTCTGTCATTATTTAACAACTTCAGCCTTCAATGATTTTCTAGAAAATCACAAAATGTATGAGGAACAGACAAAAAATATGGGGTGAAAATCTGGACATTCTGCAAAATTTGTCAGTTGAGAGGTATGCTACCTACCTCACACACACACACACACACACACACACACACACACACACACACACACACACACACACACACACACACACACACACACACACACACACACACACACACACACACACACACACACACACACACACACACACAAATACCTCTCAACCTCTTAGAGCAACAAACCCATAAATAAAACTGTGGCAAAGGCCCAAAAATAAGGAATTTTTTTTTTAAATATTGCTCTTATAAACTTAGAAAGATAATAGAATAGTAGTAGGTCTTGCATTAGTACGAATTTTCTGAAAGGTATGAAATCTGAAACTCAAATGTCTGCCATTATTTTCTAACTTCAGTCTTTAATGATTTGCCACTAATTTGCCAGAAAACCGCAATTTTATGAAAAACGGACCAAAAATGTGATGCAAAAATATAAAATTGCCAGACAATGCAGATGGGAACCTGTCAAAGAAGGGGCACCATTTTAATATGAGCACTGTTAACTTGAGCAGCTGACAAAATTAGAGAATCTACATGCATTTCTGAAATAAAAGTAATGTATAACTGTGATCATTACAGTTACTGATAACTGTAAACCCTCCACGCTTTCTTCCAAAATTGCTATTTTGCGGAGGGATTATTAGAGGGAGAGCAACATTTTGAGCCAAAATTGGGGACAGTTGAGAGGTTTGGATATTCCTAATTCTATAAAGCGATTTATTTGCACATACCTCTCAACCTCTTAATGCAGGAAATCTAGACAAGGTCAAATATATTGGGGGAACATACAAACAGTACTAAAAATTGATCTTGTATAAACTTAAGACAGCTGATAGAATAACAGGTCTTGTTTTAGCATGCATTTTTCTGAAGATTATGACGTCTGAAACTTAATGCCGGTCATTATTTAGTGACTTCATTCCTAAATGATTTGCCAGAAAAGTTTTATTTTGCATTTTACAGCACGAACACCAACAAATATCTGCTAAACAAAGCAATGCAGTCTCACAATGAAACTAGACTTAGCATTAAAACTTCTCTGCCCTTGAAACTCACATTCATTGAAACAGCATTGAAACCCACATTCAAAGAAAATACATGCCAATAAAGATTAACTTTGGGCTGTTTTCAAATCATAGGCCCTTGCACATGAAACATACACGTACTCTTTGATACACCTTCCTGATTGTATTAAATTATATTCCTTGTACAATACAGTATAGTTGTTAGAGAGCGTTTTAAATTTATTGTTTTGAACATTTTTCCAGTAAACAATGAAACAAAATGCATGCACCAATAATGACAAAATAGCCCAATTCAGAACATTTCCATCATAAAAGTCTACTCAAACTTCTACAGTCCACCAGTATCAGTAAATATGCACAATCTCTGAACGAGTAAAATCCATCTACATAATTCCACATTAAAGAAATCTGTAACTAATGAAGAAGTTGCTGCTAGCAAACAACTTTATATTTCATGGTTTCATCTACAAATAAAGTGCCTGTTGCCCTTGGGGAATAAATTGCCTATGTTGCATAAAAAAAATGATACGCTAGTAACATTGCAATAGGGAATAGATGGCAAACTGATAACAGGTTCATAGTTACTACTAGATATCTTCGCCAAAAAGGACTACAGCATCCATCCCCCTTTACAACACAGTACAGTATCAGCAATGCATCTACCTACTGTGGGAGAATAACCCACAGCCTTCTGCATCAAAAGCAAGTACACTACCTGTTGTGCTATTAACAGCACAAGCAGACTCGGCATAAGCAGCACTAAACTTTAGTTCCCCTGCAGCTCTCAGCTCCTTGCATATTGTACTCGACACTCAGCTGTATCTCTGAACTTTGCAGCACAAGAAATCTGGAAAAAGCCAACATTTATTGTGGGGAAGCCCAAAAACCAGGGACACATTTTAAACATTGCTTGTATAATTTTGGAAAGTTGCTAGAATAAAATGCTGTGTTAACACCATGCATGCCTTGAACCCAGAACCATACACACTACCGTGAGTGCAACATACCACTATGCTAAATCAGCAGTTTGAAAAGATAGGAAGACTGAAACTTAATGGCTATCATTTAGATAGCTCTCAACCTCTTAGTACAAAATAATGGACAAACAAAGCCAATAATGAGGGAATACAAAGTCAGTTCTCACTTCACACCTTAGCACAAAAAACCTGGACAAACAACAAAAAAAAAATAATGGGAGAAATACAACTTCAGTTCTCACTTCTCACCATACCTCACAACTGTTAGAAAAACAAATCTGAATAACGTTCAGAAATGGTGGTGGTTAGGGACTTTAGGCTCTTCTTACCCTGAAGCAAAGGTACAGGGTTTGAGCCTGAACACCTATAGCCAGCAGGTGTATTATGTAGGGGGCATTTACACACACACACATACCCAATGCATTCAAGCTATGCACATTTCCTTACCTGAATCTGTTCACCACAATGATAATCCATCCATTTGTGATTGCTTTGAATCCACAACGATAATCCATTTGTGATTGATTTGCACACACCTTACCTGAATCCACAACGATAATCCATTTGTGATTGCTTTGCACACACACTCACTAATCCATTTGCGATTGCATGTGGCAATACATTCAAGCTATGCACATTTCCCGCTTGCAGCCGGACATGACGTGAGTTCAATTCTGACTGGCTGGTATAGTATGTAGCCATGCTTAAAGGAGCCAATGCTTTTTCTTAAAAATATGTATTTTTTTAATTAAAAAAGCTATCCCCTCTTCTAAAGAAGTTGTACTGAAATCAGTACAGTGCGTATGCCTTCCGACGTCCCTGAACTAGGTTGAGCCTTTACTTCAGTGTGGGTGCAGTGTGACACAAAGTACCTATAGGATTTGGGCTAAATCATAAAAGTCATTAATGGTGTTAGCTCTCTCTTCTATGATAGGAAATACACATGTTCCCCCACATGCTGTAGCACAGTACCAAGGAACTAATAGATTACCCTTGAGGCAAATATCTGACACACCTCCACTGTGACCCCCCCCCCACCAGTTCAAGAAAGATCCTTATAGCTGGTATTCTTAAACTCACACATACCTTAGTATCCACTGGGGTAGGTAGTCAAACACTCTCAATGGCCTGAAGATGAGGATGGCAC
The DNA here is from genome assembly GCF_019279795.1 of Protopterus annectens. Taxonomy (NCBI): domain Eukaryota; kingdom Metazoa; phylum Chordata; order Ceratodontiformes; family Protopteridae; genus Protopterus; species Protopterus annectens. The sequence goes on along the minus strand of NC_056730.1, from coordinate 1,079,267,611 downwards.
ATATCAGCCAACTCCTGCAGGGTGACTCTGTTCACATGGTAGTGGTCTATAATGTCAGTGTTATGAAGGCCATGAAATGTTAAACACAACTGAATGACACAGTGACATCTGAAGCTGATGACGCATGGCATCACAAGTACTAGTAGGTACAGTTTGTTGCATATAAAGGTTTGTCAAAGTTGCATCTACCTATGACATCATTCTGCTATTCCACTGCTGTAGAGCCAGGTCTTTATTGCAAAATCCTTCGTGGTGGTACTTCTAGTCACAGATTATATATGTTTCTGAATCTCTCTACCAGATTGTTTTTCCTCATTTGCACACATTGAATCCCTTGTTGAAGTAATGTTGCTCATTGCTGTCATTATATGGCCATTAGCATATAATGGGAGTAATTATGTTGCTTACCCTCACATGCTTGAACTTAGTGTATATACTGGATCACACACACACACTGCGTGTGGCTGGTCATCATATATAATAGCCAGCCGTCATTCTGCTTTTACATGAATGTTGTTTACATCAATGTATACATTATGTACAAGGATACTGGTATTAATACAGTTTAATAAATATTATAGTTGTGTTTTTTCATGTTATTTCTACAAGTCACTACATAAAATGTACATTACTACAAAATTACTACAAAAAAACAGCATTATTTATTTACATATTTACATTCACTGCACAGCCATCTCTGTGTAATATTATGGTTGCACATTGCTGAATGTAGTGTGATTTTTTTTAGTAAAGACAGTTTAGACACCTATTCCCAAAAGTAACCTGGTTCCCTCTAACCCCTTGAACCTAACCTAGATGTAGCTGGGAAGAAAAGTCTGAAAATACGAATTGGATACCCACATAATAAATACATTTAAACTAAAAATAGCCAAAAAGCAATCACTCAGAAATTGGAGGAAAAAAAAAGATCCTACTTAAGAATAATGGCTAACTATTTTACTGGACTGCTACAGATCAGCTAGGAAGTTAGCTCCATCATTAATTCATGCATGTGTTATGTCTTTAAGCCATTTGGAGAATAAAAGAGGGTTTTGAAAAATATGGTTCATGTATCAAATGTGTTCTTCATAGGCTGGTACTAGGCTATCAGCCCTAGGGCCTATACAAGCCTAGCCATAACAATTCTCTGGCTATTTCTTCCCTGGACCCCTGTCTAGCAGGGTGACTGACATGATCCCCGGGGTGAATTTCCTTTCTCCCATCCAATCATCAAGGTTCCTTTTGAAGAGGGCCAAAGAGGCACTCTGCTTGACATGTACGGGCAGTCTATTCCAGAGTCTGGGGAGTCTCTGGGTCAGGAACCTATCCCTCCAGCATGTTTTGTTTATTGTGATGACAAGATTTAGATCCCTGGAGCATGTGGCTCTGAGGGATTGGGATTTTTTTAAGTGTAGCATGTCCAACAGCTCTGGGTTTGACATGGCCTTGCATGTTAAGCAGAGATCGCCTCAGAGTAGACGATATGCAACAGAGTATAGCTGGAGTTTTTTAAGGCGGTCAGCATAGAGCATCTGCTTTAGGCCTGTGATTCTTTTAGTGAGGTATTTCTGCGGCCTTTCCAGTTGTTGCAGATGTCTTGAGAGGTACATACCAAATGGGGCATTGTATTCTATAATGGGTCTAATGAGGGATGAGTACAGTGGGACAATGACCTCCTTTTTTCTGGATGAAAAACCCTTAGTAATGAGGTGTGCCACATAGAACATAGAAGGATTTCCTGACTGTTGTGGTGATGTGGTTATTGAATGTGAGGCCACTGTCCACCCGTGTCCCTAAGTCTCTTATCACACTTTCGGTGTTTAGTGTACTGCCACCTATGTGATAATTCACGGGTACATGTTTTTTCCCAGAGGGGATAACTATACATTTCTTGGCATTGAGCTTGAGCCCATGGCTCTGGCACCAAGCATCTGTTTCTGTAAGGCCCTTTTGTAGAGTATCCACATCATCTGGGGATTCAAAAATGGCTCCCAGTTTACAGTCATCTGCTAACTTTGTTAGCCAGAGTCCCTTAGTGTTGGCCTGTACTTCAGGAAAGCAGATGCCAAACAAGAGAGGTCCCAGGACTGAAACCTGAGGTACTCCACTTGTCACTTGTCTGGAGCTGGATTTGGAGTCAGCTACTTTTACAGTGTGGGTTCTGTCAGTAAGCCAGTTGGCAACCCATCAAGTGATGTAGGGATTAATGCCCAGCTTAGTAAGTTGATCTATGATTCCAGAGTGGGGGATGGTGTCAAAGGCCTTGGCGAGATCCAGATAGGCTGTGTGGACTGCCTTATCCTTGTCCATGGCTCTGGAGACTGATTTGAAGAAGTCAATAAGGTTCAGGAGACAAGACTGGCCCTTCACAAACCCAAACTGGGTGGGGTCCAGTGTTTTAAGGTTGCCAATGTCTTTGTTTATAAGTTCCATGAAAATACGTTCTATGGTCTTGCAGATCAGGCTCGTCAGACTGATGGGGCTGTAGTTCCCGGGATTCAAGGTGGATCCCCCCTTGTGGAGTGAGATAACTGTAGCTGTGCACCACTCAGTGGGCACAAAGCCTGAGGTGAGGGTATGATTAAACATGACACTTAGGTGAGGTGCCAGTTCATTTTGTAGTTCATGTAGTACACAGCCCGGGATGTCATCTGGTCCCATGGATGCTGTATTCTTAGCTTTGGAAAATGCGTTTTTTACCTGTGTGGCCATTATTACCAGAATTTGGCAATCTTCCAGTATTGAGATGGGCCATTTAGGGGGTGAGAGGGGGGTGAAGTTGGCACTGAATCGATCTGCCAGGATGTTGGCAATATCCTTGGGATCAGTATATTTAACGTCATTCTGTTGTAGCTCAGAGCATATCTGAGCATTGCCATTTAGATTATTGACATAGTTATAGAATGCCTTGTGGTTGTCTTTGGAATCTTTGGCAATTTTATTTTCGTAACTAGCTTTGAAGGATTTTTATGAGGGATGTCAGCTTCTTACTGAGGCTGGTAAGGGAGTTTTTTGCATCCTGGGATTTTCCTCTTTTCTACAACAGTTTTTTCCTTTTGTTATAAAGTTTGTTTATGGCAGGGGACCACCAGATTGGCTTCATTTTTTTGGAGGAGAGCATCTTGGTTCTATTTGGGATTCATGCATGAGTGGATGTGCTCATACATTGCCTTAGTGTAAGACTCAGCAGTTAAACTTTCAGTTCCTTTCTGCATGGGTGTCATGAAGTTTGTAACTTCTGACTTGAGTAGCATGAAGTTGGCCTTGGAAAAGTTTTTTATGGAGGTTTCCTTACTGGGGGGGTGGGGGTGAGATGTGGATGTTAAGGGTGATTAGCTTATGGTCTGACCTGACCAACGAGGGGGTGACCATAGGTGTGGAGTATCGATTTCCCATGTTGGTAATGACCAGGTCTAGGATATTGGAGCCCCTGGTGGGACTATGGATTAGTTGATCCAGGGCATTAGTTGATCCAGGGCATTCTTAACCACCTTTCCTTCCAACACTTAAGATTTTCTTACTGTAACTAGCTGCAATTATGTTTTCAGATAAAGATGCTTATGTTCCATTGTTAAAGTATTACCTCCTTTCGCAGTACACATACATCCATATATACATACAAACAGCGTTATATGTTACAGTCTAGCCCGGGATGTACAATGAAAAATAAACTATTGAATAAATTAAAAAATTAACATGTATACTTCCTAAACTAGGCTGCATATTACATGGAATTCTGTTATAACACAGAAAATGGAAATGTGATTATTTGCTTTCTTTCTCAAATGGTGTACTAACATTTTTTTTATTTTAAAATTATGGGAAATATGTAAAACTGTAATATCATAGCTTATCTTCCATTGGACCTGCTCTTTTAGAGCATTACTGCAAGTCCCTGCCTTTCTCCCAAATGGTTATCAAGTTACTGAAAATACATTTATAGTTCACACCACTACTTTAAAAATAATGTAAGAAAGCCATCTCCTCTCTTTAAGAATGTTAGTTCCAAAGGTGGTCAGATCTTTCAGGTCCTTAATCAGTCCTCCGATACAATTACTGCAAGCTGGGGATTGGATTCTACATCAAAATACTTGCAGTATCATGTCTTTGTGGTATAGAGGTATAAAGCCCATACACCACTACAGATGACCCAGGTTCAAGTAACACCTTGGGTGCCTCTAGAAGCTGGCTGAAGTGGATGGCAATAAATGGCTGTTGCTGGCTCATCCATCCCAAAGGAGGGGAATGGCTCTGGCTCACCACAAGGAAGACCCCTAGTGGAGTTTGAACCCCCCAAGTATGTCTATCAAGATGTTTAGAACCAGTGAAGCCAAAGGGAAACTAACATGCTTTAAAATGAGTTGTTTAACCCATCCACTGCTCACTGAGAAACAGAAAGGCTAATAGGGATTCCTGGAGGGAAGAATGAATGGGTCATAGGGTGCTTGTCTAGTCCATGAATGCCTGGCTCCCACATTCCCAGATTGAATGGGATAATTGAATGAAACTACTTAAACAGTTGGGCAAGATCCAGCAAAGGTTAAAAAAGAGACTTGCAATCTTTACCTTTCACCATTTATGGGTAAAAATAACACATTCCAAACCTTTTCTCCTAGCTCAGTTCCTGCAGAATGTTACACCATCTGCAGTGAGGTACTCAGCGCATGTGTGCAGCCAATTCCTATAGTGATTCCTCGCTACATGCATGAGTCACTATGAATGTTTTTTTACCAGGTCATCTCTAAAAAGTTCCACTTGTCATGTTTTTACAAGGCCATAGTATTAACTCATGCTAATTTACCTCTACTGCTACATAAGTACATCTACAGTCTGTACTTTCCTGATGTCCAGTGTCCTATATGCTTCGAGTATACTAACCAACCTTCCCAACCATAGGTTGGCCTGTAACAGGTCTGCATACTTTGTTGCTGTTATACTTTCTTGGTTTCAAAATCATGAAGTCTTAATCAAGTTTATACCATGTTAAAATTGCCTAACTACCTTTAGCTCACCAAACGATAGCTCACAGGATATTGTACTTCAGTAAATGTCTAAAACTGATGTACTGACTTGGTACATTCTTCAACACCACTTTCCTTCACAGGTACCTCCTTAGTTCAAATCAAATCATCTTCCAGTTGGTATGGGGACTTAGCTTTTAATGCCAACATAGTAAAACAATGGAATAAGCTTCCTCTTAAACATATGAGAGCTTGCTTCTAAACAAGCCTTCAAAATGGCCACCAAGTTGCACCCAGACAGAAATGGTCAACTTATCTGACCAAGCTAAAAAGTCACAAGCTCTATTAGCTTTTCAGTCTATACATCTGTTTCCGCAAACTTTCCCTTCCCCTTTTAACAACTCTTCTCACCAACCTCCCACTTTCTCTCATTTTCCTGAGTTCATTATCCTGGCCATTCACCTGTATTGGTTCATGTCTTCTCTCTGCATGCTCACTGTTCCTGGTCTTGCCATTAGCAGAATCACTCTACTTGCTAAATCCTGTTATTTGCACCCTGTCCCTCCTCCTGCTCCTTTTTTCACATGTTTCCCATCTTTTTGCTAGGTTTGTTCACTTTGATGTTGTATACCTTTCTGTTTTCACTGCCGCAAAACCTCAAGCCTTCTTTTTCTAAACAATTGCCTTGTTTTGCCTGCTCTTCTATGAATTTACTGATTCCTAGATGAGCATACTTATTTCCATAACTCGTTAAATATATATGCCTGTCCCCATCTTAACGTGACTATCTTACTTAGAATACTGCATCTACAGATCACAAACTAAGTTGTATCTGTAGCTCTGATATGATTAGTGAGTGAAGACTAAAAAAATAATGCATTTATATTACAAAATATTCAGTAAAAGGCAGATAAATGACCCCTCCACACACACACACACACACACACACACACACACACACACACACACACACACACACACACACACACACACACATACACTGTTCCTGTGTGTTTTCAGCACCCACAGGCAGCAATCCCTTGCAATGAACCAAACCCTACCTCTGGTTTCCCATCATACCAAAATTATAAAGACTTTTTTCTGCTTCAAATGTGGATACAGCTCTTTATTTTATTTTATTCTGTTTTATTTTATGGGTTTTTTTTTAATTTTTGTTACATTCCTGAAACTGTGCCATTTGAGTAGTTCCTCATTTCTGTTTTAAATGCTGCTCAGCTCTGCAGCTAATCACACCTCTACTTCATAATGTGGAATGACGTCTCCATATTCTTAATAACTCACATTTAGACAAAATTATATATTTTTTTATATATATATATAGATATATATATATATATATATATATATATATTTTTTTTTTTTTTTTGGCTTCCCCTGTTAGGGGTCGCCACAGGGGATCACCAGTCTGCAGACTGATTGGCAGTGAAGTTATTAAGGCATCAAGTTGCCCAACCTTCACAGAAGGCACGCACGCGCGCGCGCACACACACACACACACGCACACACACACACACACACACACATGCACGCACCTACTGCACATCTTTTAAAACTCATTCAACCACCGCAGGGAGGACATGCAGACTCCACACAAAGTGCTCAGCCAAGAATTGAATGGGAGAACCTCTTGCTGTGAGGCAACAATGCTATCCACTGCACCACTGCAGCTGACACTTGTTAGACAAGATAATGACCTGGAATTCCTCCACATTCAACTTGCTATTAACAAAACATCTTATCATATCATAGCTAACTATAGGTCCTCTTCTGTGTCCCAATCATCCCATACCTCCTTACTTAACTAGTATGGTGTCCCTGTGCATTAAGCCAACACCATTCTCCTAGGAGACTTCAACTACCCCTCCAGTAACTTGGAGACTTATATTTGGAGACTTTTACAGCCTCAAACATGTAAGCCCAGACATTTTGGGACTTCATCAATACAAACTCTATGCACCAGTTCATCTTCACCCCAACCAGGGATGATAAAATTCTGGACTTGGTCCTTTCCAATATGGGGCAACTTTGCTCACCACTAATTGTAACTTCCTCCCTGGTCAAACTGGACCATAAATCATTTCCATTTACCATAATACTGAAGGTGGAAGCTTCTTTTAATACTTGGAATTCATAGATTATGCAACGGCTAATGTAGTACAACTGAGTGAAGACCTGGCTAAATTCAAAAGCCTGTTATATCTTACTGACCCTAGTACTTGTGTGAAATCCATTACTGCCAAATTCTATGCACGTGTAAATAGCTGCACAGATGCATCCACCCCAGAAGTAAATACAATGCCAAACTTAAAAATAACACACTTTGGTAGATTCCAAATTAAAACATGCTGCACAATAAAAGAAATGAACTCACTGTATGCAAAAATAGAATTAACTCTCACAATGCCAATGACATTCTTGATAAACTTAACAAGTAACTCCAGACACTGATCAAATCGACCAAAGATGAATATGAGCTAATAATAGCCAGTCAGGGAAAGGATAACCACAAATCCTTTTTAACTATTTTAGAAACATATGAAACAAAGCCCAACACAGTGCAGAGCAAATAGAAAATGGTATATCAAACTCAGTCTCAGAGGACATAACAAAAATACTAGAAGACAAATGTAGCTTCATATTCCCAGATAACATACATTTATCTACACCTCCTCAAATTTCCCAAGTACAAGTCCTCAATGCACTATCCAAGGCCAAGAACATTACTTCTATGGGGATGAATAACTTACCAGGCTGCCTTCTGGTAAGTTTAAAACATGACTTGTCAGACATCTCTACAGAGGTTATTTAGTATCAACCTCCAAACAGGCTTTGTGCCAAGTGAATGGAGGACAGCAACAGTCACCCCACTTGCACAAAGGTGAGGCAGCAACAGACCCAGGTAACTGCAGGCCAATAAGCCTGAACACTATGGAAAAAATCTTTATGAAATCAATAAATAAAACTACAAATTCTTGATATAAACTAGCTATTTATAAAATCAATTACATAGGCAGTAGCTTCCTCTTAAAAAAGATTGAAGATGACCGAGGTGACTTCCATGCAGTCCTAGGTATTTTAGGGCTCCCTACATCTATCAATCATTGCTTAGAATATATCTCATGTTTTTTTTTTCTTTTTAATTCTATAATAGAGTTAGACTGGTCTGGGGTGTGGTCGTGAAGCCCAATATGGAGGAATGAATTTTCCCGAGCTTCTGCAATACTCTCATTTTACTGTGTTTGTTAATAATGAAGCTTCATCTCTGCAGTTAACAGATTAAACAACTAGAAGGAGCTCTGTCACTAAGATAACTCAGTGGGATGACTGAGGGACAGGGAAATGATGGAATGAATGCATTATCTGTTGAAAGCTGCAGCAGAGAAGCCTTATATTTTGCAAAGATGACTAGATAGACAGGAAGATGTCCTCACATCACTAGAGCTGGAGTTTGACCACATACATTTGATTGCCAAAAAGCTGGCAGAAACTGCAGACAAGAAAATTGTTGAACTGGAAAATGCTATGTATGTGGCAGTTGTGGTTGAAACTGGATTATATGAAGGACATTCATTTATCTAGCAAACATAAATCTATTAAAAATGAATATTTATATAATTTCTTTCAAACTATTAAAGATGAAAGTTTATATAATGTCTTTCAAACTAGTCTGTTGCCTGCTGTTGGTACCCACCACATTAGACTGGAAACTAGATCATTTTCATGAGTTGGGAAGGCTGAGACTTGATTACTTTAGGCCATTATCTGCAAAATGCAGTCATATTCAGCCAAAGAATGGTTGTTAAACATTACTTATCTGCTTCACAACTTTAATGTTGATAATACAAAGGTGAAAAGGAATATCCCATGATGGCATGTGCTGCAATAATGTAATGTCTTATCACAATGTAAAATCTTTTTGCGTTCTTTTTTTTTTTTTTTTGTGATTCCTTTATACTCTAATGTGTCTGGTTATGAACATAATGGTTCTAGACATGGGCACAATTTAATGTTGTACTTGTTAAACAGAAAGGACATTGGGCCAGATTCACGAAGGCTTGCACGGAGTCTAAGAGTAGAGTAAGACTCCATGCAGCCAACATGTCTACCGAGCGATCCAGGAACAGCCGGCAGAGGCATGCAAGAGAGCTCCTAAAACTCCTCTTACACGGACAGGGCTAGGTTATGCAAATTACCTCATTTGCTGCTGAAAGGTATGCAAATGAGATAAATTTGCGATTCAGGAAGCCCTAACCTGTCCGAGTAAGAGTAGTGTTATTTGCAGAAATGTTCTCCGTTGACAACTGAGTACGGTTCTGCAAATAGCAAAATGGAGCCGTGACAGCTCCACAAAAAGGATGCACCCAGTCGAGGAAGCATGCCAATGGCCAAAAATACGGCCATTGTCAATGTTCACCGATGCAAAAAAAAAAAAAATGAATACATTTTTTTTTTATCCCGATCGCCGATGTTTAAGCGTAGCGTAGCACCGCGCAAACGCGCTGCACTGTAAAAACCAGAAAACCAATAATTAAATTTAACAGCAATCCGTAATATACAATGCAAGGGAATGGCAGTCCAAAGACAACATGGCTACCGAGTAGAGGTTGCTACGGGGGGAAGCTCAGTCTAAGAGATGTAACCAAGCATTAGTAGGCAATCCTATACAAATGAGGGTAAGGATAGTGAATCCCAAGTTTACATAGCAAAATAGCACAGTCAGTGGAGTGTAGGAGTAGGATAAGGGGTGTAACAGAGTAAAAGATAGGTGACATCATAAGGGGGGTATGTCTGAAAGAAGTGAAGCTCACTGGAGTAGAATGGCATGTGTCTGCTGTCAGATACTAATCACTGGAAGAGGTGTGTCAACAGGTACCCTAGCTAAAGGCAAGAAATTGAAGGTGTATGCCGTGAACAACACTAAAGTTTCTTGTAGAAATGCCTGCAACGTGTATGCGCACGTGTGTGCGCCTGTAAAACCGAGTAAGCCTGTGTGTGCGCATGTGCGCCTGTGTGCGTGCGTTTAAGATGAAGTAAGCAAGTGAAAGGTTGTTGAAACCCGTGTAAGCGTGTTTGCGCCTGTGTGTGCGTGTTTTAGCAAGAATAAGCAAGTTGTAGTCCGTATAAGCATGTGTGCGCGCTTGTGAGCTAGTGTGCGTGTGTCTGCACTTATTTGCGCGGCACTTCCCACTGAGGAAACAGAAAGGGAAAAGGAAGCACAACAAATAGTAGGAAGGCAAACAGGGAGGACTAGCAAAGCTAGCAGGTGAAAACAATCAGAATCAGGCAATTATACAGGCAGTACACTAGCCCAGCCCAGCCCAGCACTGAAAACTCAGCAAACAACTTTCCACTATGTTTTCCTCAGAGACACTGCAACACTGCAGTAAACTAATAGAAGTGAAAACTGAAAAAGCTTTCCTGAGACAGAGAAATGTTAGGGGCTGCCATTGCTGTTATAAGGTGACATATGTAACATGCTGAGGGTGGTGACAATGCGAATGCTGCTGAGCAACCCACAGTGAGGAGACGGAGAAGAGTGTACAGGCCCAGGGTAACCTACCAGGGGCTACATGAGCTGGAGATAATGGAGCGCTATAGAGTGGACAGAGACCTCATGCAGCAAATTGTTGAGCTGTGCAGGCCACGCCTCACACACAGAACCAACAGAGGGGAACCCAGCCCAGTGGAAACCAAGGTATGTGTTGGCCTAAGAATACTAGCAACAGGTACCTTCCAGAGACCAACTGGCAATATGATGGGGATTTCACAGGCATCAGCATCCAGGGTACTGCACCAGTTCCTAAAAGCCATGTCAGCACATGTCGGTAATCATGTATATTTCCCCAATTCCCATGAGGTATTGGCCAGCAATATGCGTCTCTTCCAGCAAATAGCGGAAACCTGAGGTAGTGGGTGCAATAGACTGCATGCACATTCGCATAAAAGCACCAGCTGGTGAGCGGGGTAGGGTCTACTTTAACCGCAAGGGTTACCCCTCCATCAACTGCCAGGTTGTGTGTGATGCCCAGGGCATAATAATGAATGTGTGTGCTGGCTGCCCTGGAAGCTACCATGACTCCCATATCTGGCATCTGACACAGCTGTGCCAGAAATTTGCCAGTGGGGACATTCCTCATGGTCACCTAGTGGGGGATGCTGGATATGCACTCGAGCCATGTCTGATGACACCCATCAGAAATGCACACACACCTGAACAGGAACACCATAATGAGGCACATGCACAAACACGAAATGTAATCGGGCTTGTGTTTGGGCTGCTCAAGTCACGGTTCCGGTGCCTGGACACATCTGGTGGAGCCTTGCAATACTCACCAACTACATGTACCTAAATAGTCATGGTATGTGCTATGCTACACAATATGATCCTGCAAAAACAGCTGCAGCAGGAGCAGCATAGGGCCGGGCACAACAGCCCCCCACCATTGCCAAGGCCATCACAGGCAGAGCGTGACTCGGAGGAGGAACAACCTGAGCCTGCCCCAGTAGGCAGAAGGAGGCATGCCCAGTATGCTTTGGCCTTGGCAAAGAGGCAACGCATAGCATATACACTAGCTCAGTAGGAACCCTGGAAATGATACCTCTCTCCGACTCGCACATATAGTAAAAGGGATGCCTAACTTGACACTACCTGTTAACAAACATGTATAGGAAGTGTAAAATGTGCATCCGACATAGGCAGCCCTGCAGCACCACCTGAGGCATGATTGCCATGTGTTAAGCAATATAAAGCAGTGCTAAACAGGTCTTACCACTATTTACTATATGTAAACAAAATTGCACACACTAAGTAGCACAACGTCAGGCAATGTTGAGCAATATTGGGCACTGTTCAGCAATGTTGGTTAACATTGAGCAACGTTGTGCAAGTTTGGTCAACTTTGGGCATAGTTCAGCAAAAGCAGGTAAACACTGTCATATTTGCTTCACTGTTCCTGAAGCAGTCTGTTCTGCCCAGTATGAAAATATGAAGCAGTGACAGTCCTCGAACCTAGGATACTGTGCACTATAGTCATAGTACAGAATCACTAAACCATGACAGTGGTCAGCTTGTTTGAAGAAATGTTGATAAGTCTATGCAAAGTATCTCATGGAAATCTTGCAGGCATAGCATAATCCCTGTCGAGTTAAGACACAAAGGTGAGGCTTGCAGTAAGAATAGAACCTGATTTTCAACACACATATAGTCTAAATGTTAATATTGGTAATGTTCACACACATTAACAAATGTAGTGGACCTCAGACAGCAACATACTGCAAGGTCACACTGGGCATGCTCACACACGAATAAATGAGACAAATGTCAGTCAACAAAAAACTGAAAGTCCGAACTGGGCATGCTCACACACTTTAGGGCATGTCTGAGTACAGCAGTGGGCACACATATCCGTCAGTTGCATGTGTTAACCCAGAAACCTCACACTATTCACCAATCCGCCTTGTGCACACAGTTATATGACAACAGACACATATATAATATAGTGGAACCCTGTCATAATCAAATATGTTATGCAGATACTTAGGTTGTTCATAGAAAGTGGGAAAGCAAAGAAGAAACAAAACATGCAGTCAGTACCATCAATGAACAATGTGCATCCTGAACATTATCATAGGTTCAGAGGTTGATACTAGGCTATCTGCCCTAGGGCATGTATAAGCCTAGCCACAGTGTGTTTGGCTTTTGCAACCCTGCTAGATTAGTAGACTGTGCCTGTGAATAGTAGGTCACACAAGATATCCCACATATGTTTATTTTATTGTGCCTCTGTCTAGCAGGGACCCAGAACATATCCCAGGGCTAAACATACGATCACCCATCCACTTGTCAAGATGTCACCTGTAGGTGGTCAGTAGGGGTCTCTGCGTATGTGGGACTGGGATCTCATTCCAGAGTGAGTGGAGCCTCTGGGATGGGAATCTGCCCCTCCAGCATGTCCTATTAATATCAGTGCTGATGTTTCCATCCTTGGAGCGTGTAGCTGTAAGGGACTTTGATATCCTGAGGTGGAGCCTGTCCATTAATTCTGTGATGGACATGGCTTTAAACAACAGGCACAGATCGCATCCGAGTAGGCAGTAAGCGAATGAGGAGAGCTGGGGTCACCATAGCCAAACTGCGCATACCATCTGTGTGAGTCCCTAGATCTACTTGGTTAGGTACTTTTGTGGACATTACAGTTGCTGCAGGTGTTCGGTAAGGTACATCCAAAATGGGGCATTGTATCCAAGCATGTGCCTGATGAGTATAGGGGCACAATGACCCCACTTGATCTAGATGTGAAACCCTATGGGATAACGTGGGCTATATAGAAGGTGTGTCCAACAACATTGGCAACGTGATTGTCAAAGGCGAGAGTACTAACTACTCTTGTCCCCAAATCACAAATAACACCCACCGTATGTGATGTATCATCACCTATGTGGTAATGTGTGGGCACGTTGTTATTACCAAAGGGGATGACTATGCATCTAATGGAAAGTAGCTGTAGGCCATGGCTCTGGCACCAGTTATCCATCTCTGTGAGACCCTTTTTGAGGATGCTTGTGCCAGCTGGGGAGTTGATTATGGCACACAGTTTGCAGTCATCTGCAAACATAGCCATATTCCTCCTGTGTTAGTCTGTACATCTGAGAAATATATACCGAACAAGAGAGGTCCTAGGACTGAGCCCTGCGGGATGCCACGTGTAACTGGTGTATAGTCAGACATGGCACCTATAATACTGACCATGTGGGTGCTATCCATGATCCAGTTAGCAATCCATCTTGTGACATATGTGTAGATATTGAAGCCGGTGAGCTTATGTATAATGGCCGAGTGGGGTATTGTGTTGAACTGTTGTGTGAGCTCCAGGTTGGCTGTGTGGACAACCTTCTGTACATCTATGGACCTGGTATCTGTTTAAAGATGTCAAACAGGTTCAAGAGGCAAGATCTGCCCACAACAAAGCCGAATTGTGTAGGATCCAGTGTCTGTAGGTTCCCGATGTCTATGTGTATGTGTTCCATGATGATACGCTCCATAGCTTAGCAGACCAGGATAGTTAGGCTTATAGTGCGATATTGTCCAGGGTCCCTTGTGGCACCACCTCTGTGGAGCGGGAACACTGTTGCTGTACGCCATTCCTTGGGTACATATCCTGTAGTAACTCTGATATTGAACAGTGACATAATGTGAGTGTGAAGTCCATCATGACTCGCATGTAAGCCGCAGGCCGGGACACTGTCTAGTCCCATTGATGCTGTGTTGTCTGCTATGGAGAGGGCAGTACTCACCTGTTCATCTGTGATGTCAGGGAGGCTACACCCTGTTGGGATGGACATTTGCACCTTAGGGGGGATGGGGGGGACATTTCCACTGAACCTGTTTGCCAGGATGTTTGCAATGTCAGTGGGTTCAGTGTATGTTTTGTCATTATGCAGTAACTCACAGCATATGTGTGAGTTCCCCCCCAGGTCCCTGACATAACTAAAGAAGGCCTTGTGATTGTCCTTAGTGTCTGTTGAAAGTGTCCGTTAGAAGTGGCCCTTAGATGAATCAACAAGTGATCGTAGCTTTTCCATAGTACTGATCACATATGCCTTCCTTTTTGGGATTGTGCCCTATCATGTAGTAGCCTCCTCCTGTCGTTGTATAACTTATTAATGGCCGTGGTCCACCAGACAGGTCCCCTGCCTTTGGAGGAGTGAGTCTTGTAGTTATCTGGGATAGCACAATCCATGCATTTCAGTAGTTGTCCATAGAATGGGTTTGTAAAGGATTAAGTGGTCTGAGGCGTAATTACCACTGTCCCAGGGTCTTTGACGGATACCACCTCGGTTTGTAGAAGTGTGACATTTGCTTATGAGAAGTACTTCACTGAGATCACCTAGGAAGGGGGTGTGGACAGGATATGTATGTCCAGTGAGATAAATGTATGGTCTGACCTTAACAATGAGGGGTATACCTCTGGTGTGGAACATAGAGTCCCCATGTTGGTGATGATCATGTCTCACATTGTTTTACCCTCTTGTGGTTGTGGTGACCAGTTCTGCCATAGCATTTGAGTCTATAAATCCTAGCAACTGTTGTGCGGGGGTGTTGGTGCTTGAGTAGTATTCCCAGTCAATGTTTGTGTATTTGAAGTCACCCAATATAATGGTGTTTGGAGAGACCTTCATATTCCCCAGTGTTCCCAGGAATACCGAGTGTTGTTCCCAAGTTTGGGATTGTGGTCTGTAGCAGTCTACAAACTGAAATGCAGTTTGGGCCACTGTTAGTTGCACATGTACGTTCTCCGATGCTTTGTGCAGTGCTACCAACCCGGAGGTGTGTGTATGTTTGATGTATATGGATACTCCCCCTATTTTTGTTGGACGGTCCGAGTCTTGTGTCCGAAAAGCATGGTATGAAGCAAAACCTGGTAGTGCTGGTGTGCTTTTAGGAGCCTGAACCAGGTGTCTGTTACTGCACATATATCGACAGTCTCCATACTTAGGTGAGTCCTGAGTGCATGCATTCTGAGGGTTAGACATCTGTTGTTGAGCAGCATTACTCTCCGATTCTTTTACCCTGTAACATCTATGGAGGTGGTTTTGTCTTCTGAGCCTTGCTTAAAACAGCCACTATGGGGGTGGCAAGAGCCTTAGCCAGTATTTGAAAGCCTAGGGGTGACAGGTGCATGGCGTCCATAGCAAAGCTACGTGGCATGTCGAGCATGTAATCCCAGGCTGACAGACACTGGATCCCCTTTGAATGACACCAATATGTTAGCCAACTGTTACAAGTGATCAGTTTGTCTGTATACTGTGACATCATTCTCGGTGAGGGTAAGATGCTACACAAGGTCAGGGTCATACTGGCCTGGGCTATATGATCAGAGAGCTCCTCTATGTCTCTTGTCATGTAGTCCAGGGAGGAACGTCTGAGGGTTTACACACCAGCATGGTCAATGATGGAGCCATATTTGTACTTGCTTTGGAGTGACCTGAGTGCATGTGTTATGTGGCAGATCATGGCACCTGACAGACAGCACAAAGTGAACTTCTCCTTGTTCAGCCTGATGAGTGGGATGTCAGTGTGTCTGACAATAAGAGTCACCTATTACAAGTGTATTAGGTGTGTTGTTTAGGCCTAAGGGCAGTGACTGTGTGGCACACTGACTTTGTGAACTATGTGATATGTGTGTATAGTTGTGGGTTAGCAGTTGTTTGGGTGTCTGCTTTGGATGTCTCTGCAGCTTAGGCAGAGTATATTTAGAGCCTCCAAGTATGTGCTTGTGTGGTAATGTATTTGGTTTGCTGTCATCATAGGTCCATGTGAGACTGGATTTGTGGTGTGTGTGGTTACCTTCACCACCTGATAGACTGTGCCAGTCATGGGTTGAGAGAGCTCAGCCTCCTGTTTGTCTATACAGTTGCATCTCTCACATATATCTGAGTTTGTTGGTAAGAGGACAGGGTTGTCTGTGTACATAAGGCAGTTGTAACATTGTGTCAAAATTCCAATATGCACCAGCTGGACTGGAGAGTACACACGAAACCGACCTTTGGACATGCCAGGATATTATGATGACATACTCTGTTGACTGATCACAAAGGATCAGTAGTGTGTTACGTATGTAAAAGAATATAACAGGGGTTTAGTGGTCAGGTTTGTCGTTGTTTTGGAAAGATTATCTGTGAAGGAGTACAGACAGAACCATGACACCTCCTTCAGCTATGTCAGAAATAGCAATGTACAGTCAAATATGTCCTGAGTCAGGGTCAACTGTACCTGACTTGACAATGCCGACATCCTGTCAGACAGGCCCATACATACATACCCACCTCCCAGTGACAAAAGGACCTATCATCATACCAGGAGATATCACAGGTAGAATGGGTAAACAGCTCCTTCCAAAGCTGAAAACATGGCATCAATTGGATTACATTGTTTCCCTATATGTGTCATAAATGAACTACAGAACAAACAGACCCTGCACCTGAACAGTCTGTTGAGCCTCACTCTCTCTACAGGATCTGAAACTGTTGAATGTGTTACAGCAACATATGGCACACCCCACAAGTGTTGGTGCACAACAGACCATGGAAATTATAGTCCTATAAGCCTATGAAGTCTGAACTGCTAGGACATGGAGTCCATCATGATTGCAGTCAGAAACAGAGCTATTGTAATCCAACAAACACACAACCCAGCTAACTGTGGTATGTTAATGAGCAGATCATGTTCCCCAAACCTGCTAGATTGTTTTTAAGGTAGCCACCCAGGACATACATCACTGAAAGGAGCTACACATGTCCCACATAGACTTTGAATAGCCCTTTATCAACATCACAGACACATGTTGTATCTACAAAACCAACAACCTGTGCATAAATATGTATTGTCATATGAAGGAATGGCAATTTGTCCACAGATAGATCACACAAGCTAAGAACTGTGGAGTCCTGTTCAAGCTGTTCACACCTGTTGACCCACATGGTTCATTCCTGGGATTGCATAAAACAAAGTGCACACACATTACCATGTCCAGTCTGATGATGTCAGCATCCAACAAATATAGCAGGAGAAGGGAAGCCCCCCCCCCCCCAGTGAAGTATATAGCGTGTCGTGTTAATGTGAATCTTTCTAGTATCATGGCATAGTTAGGTAGGGGTTTGAATCTTGCAATTGCTGAGTGTGTGTGTGTCATTCCCTTCGGGAGGAGTGGCCATTTTGTAGACTGTGACAACATATTAAAAGAGATGAACTCCTCTTTGCCAAGTCTGATGATGTCAGTATCCCACAAATACAGCAGTGAAAACAAAAGCACCCGGTAAAGCATATAGCGCGTCATGTTAATGCATACTTTTCTAGTGTCATAACATAGTTAGGTAGGGGTTTGAATCTTGCAATTGCTGATTGTACGTGTCTGTGTATGATTCCCTTTGGGAGGAGTGGCCTTTTTGTAGACTATGACAACACATTAAAAGAGGTGAACTCCTCTTTGCCAAGTCTGATGATGTCAGTATCCCACAAATACAGCAGTGGAAATGAAAATATCCAGTGAAGCATATAGCGTGTTGGGTTAATGCGTATCTTCCCTAGTGTCATAGCATAGTTAAGTAGGGGTTTGAAACCTGCAATTGCTGAGTGTGTGGGTGGGGGTGTATATATGTGTTTGTGTGATTCCTTTTGGGAGAAGTGGCCTTTTTGTAGACTGTGACAACACATTTAAGAGGTTCATAGGTTCACAGGTTTATACTAGGCTATCTGCCCTAAGGCATTTATAAGCCTAGCCCAAATTTTTGTGGCTTACGCCACCCCTTATATGAAAAAATACTGTGCCCATTAGTTTGTTGTGCCTCTGTCCAGCAGTGACACAGAGATGATTCAGGTAAACCTACGATCTCCCATCCACAGGTCAAAATTTCTCTTGAACAGAGCCAGCGAGGTGCTCTGCCTCACATGGACCGGGATTTTATTCCACAGCATAGGGAGTCTCTGAGTGATAAATCTATCCCTCCAGCACATCCTATTTATGTCTGTGCTAAGGTTTAAGTCACTTGCTCTAGTGGTTTTGGTGGATTTGGATTTTTTGAGGTGGAGCATGTCCATTAATTCCGGGTTGGACATGGCCTTGTATGTCAGGCACATATCACCTCTGAGCAGGCGGTATGCGACTGAATAGAGCTGGAGTTTCTTCAATCTGGCAGCATATGACAGATTTTGGAGTCCCTTTATCCTTTTGGTGAGGAACTTTTGGGGTCTCTCCAATTGCTGCAGATGTCGGGTGAGATACATCCCGAATGGGGCATTGTACTCGATCATTGGTCTGATAAGTGAAGAGTACAGGGGAACAATGACCTCACTAGATCTGGATGTGAATCCCTTCATGATCGGGTGGGCAATGTAGAAGGTCTTTCTAACCACTTTAGCAACGTGAGTGTCAAAAGAAAGGCCACTGTCAACCTGGGTCCCCAGGTCCCTGATAACCTCTTCTGTGCTTAGTGGATTGCCACCTATATGGTAGCTTGGGGTTACCTTGTTTTTCCCGAAGGGTATGACTATACATTTTTGGGTGTTTAACTTCAGGCCATGGCTCTGGCACCAGCTATCTGTTTCCGTGAGTCCCTTCTGAAGGATATCCATGTCCGATGCACTTTCCACTATGGCCCAGTTTGCAGTCGTCTGCAAACTTTGTCAGCCAAAGTCCTCCCATGTTGGCCTGTACTTCTGAGAAGTAGATGCCGAACAATAGGGGGCCAAGGACCGAGCCCTGTGGGACACCACATGTGACCGGCTTGGAGTCTGACATAGCGCCAGCAACTCTAACCCTGTGGGTTCTGTCCTTAAGCCAGTTTGCAACACATCTTGTGACATATGGGTTTACATTTAAGCTGGTAAGTTTTTCTACAATACCGAGTGGGGTATTGTGTAAGCCTTTGCAAGGTCAAGGTAGGCTGTATGGACTGCCTTTCCCTCATCAATGGCCTTGGTGACTGTTTCGAAGAAGTCAACCAAGTTCAAAAGGCATGATCTTCCCTTGACGAAGCCAAACTGGGTCGGGTCCAATGTCTGCAAGTCCCCTATATCTTTGTTTATGAGCTCCATTATGATCCTCTCCATAGCTTTGCAGACTAGACTTGTTAAGCTTATGGGGCGATAATTACCAGGGTCCGTAGCGGCACCGCCTTTGTGGAGTGGGACCACAGTTGCCGTACGCCACTCCTTGGGTGCATATCCTGTGGTAAGGCTGAGATTAAACAGCTGCCTTATGTGCGGGTTTAATTCCTCATTTAGCTCGTGTAGCACACAGCCGGGGACACCATCCGGTCCCATTGATGCTGTGTTTTTAGCTTTAGAGAGAGCAGCTTTCACCTGCGCATTTGAGATGTCTGGGAGGCTACACTCCGCTGGGATAGTTATCTCTCCTTTAGGGGGGGAGAGGGAGGGTGAAGTTTGCACTGAACCTGTCTGCCAGTATGTTGGCAATGTCTGTGGGTTCAGTGATTTTTGTATCATTTTGGACTAATTCTGAGCATATCTGGGAGTTTCCACCCAGGTTCCTAACATAGCTGAAAAAGGCCTTATGATTGTCCTTTGAATCCATGGCAATTTTTCTCTCAAAATTGGCCTTAGTTGATTTTATGAGTGCTCGTATTTTTTTACTAATAATGATCAGGGGTGACTTCCCTTTTATAGATTTTGTTCTATCATGTAATAGCTTTCTCCTCTTATTGTAAAGTTTGTTAATGGCTTGGGTCCACCAGACTGGATGTTTGCCCTTTGTGGAAAGAGTCTTGGTTTTATTTGGGATTGCCTGATCCATGCAGTCCTGGAGGTGTTCATAGAAGGCATTTGTAAGGGCTTCCGCAGCTTGGGTTGTGGTTTCCACTGGCTCAGGGGCCTTGAAGGATACCACACCAGTCTTGAGTATTGTGAAGTTTGCTTTAGAGAAGTTCTTCACTGTGGTCTTTTTTGTTTGGGGTGGGGGCGGGATGTGGATTTCCAGTGAGATTAGTTTATGATCAGATCTCACCAATGAGGTACTTCTGGTGTGGAGCATTTTGTCCCCATGTTTGTGATAATGAGATCTAGTATATTTTCTCCTCTCGTGGGAACAGTGACTAGCTGTTCCATGGCATTTGAATTTATGAACTCCAGGAACCGTTGGGCTAGAAAGCTAGGGCTTGAGTAATGTTCCCAGTCTATATTCGGGTAGTTGAAGTCACCCAATATGATGGTGTTTGGAGATACATTTATACCCTCCAGTGTCTTCAGGAAGGCTGTGTGGGGTTCCTGAGTTTGAGAGGGTGGCCAGTAGCATGCTACAATTTGTAGAGCAGTTTTGCCTATGGTTAGTTGCACCTGGATGGTTTCTGAAGCTTATGCGTTGCCACCAACCTGGAGGTGTGGGTATCCTTTATGAATATGGATACACCCCTCCTTTTGTGGTGTGGTCCAGGTTTTGGGGAACACGCATGATATGAGGTAAAACCTAATAGTGCCAGGGTGCTCTCAGGAGCCTTGAACCAGGTTTCAGTTACAGCACAGACATCGATGTTCTTCATACTGAGAAGGGCCTCAAGTGCGTGCATTTTGAGATTTAGACTTCTGGCATTGAGCAGCATTACCCTCAGTTTCTTCCCATTTTTGTTTTCTAGGGTGGTAGGTTTAGAATTTGAGCCTTGCCTAAAAAAGGCACTATGGGGGTGGCAAGAGCCTTAGACAATATCTGGAATCCCAGGGGTGACAGGTGCAAGCCATCCCTCGTGAAGCAGCGTGGCTTGTCAAGCATGTCATCCCAGGCAGACAGACACTGGATCCCCTTTGAATGACACCAGACATTAAGCCAATTGTTAAAGCTGATCATCTTGTCTCTATATTGTGGCATCATTCTTGGTGAAGGAAGGATACTGCTCAGGGTCTTGGTCATACCTGCCTGGGCTACATAATCAGAGAGCTCCTCTATCTCTCTTTTCATGTAGTCCAGGGAGGTACGTCTCAGGTTGTTCACACCAGCATGGACAATGACTGTGTCATATTTGTACTTGCCGTGGAGTGACCCGAGTGCTTGTGTTATGTGGCGGATTCTAGCGCCCGATAGGCAGCTTACTGTGACCCTCTCCTTGTTCAGCCTGGTGAGTGGGACGTCAGTGTGTCTGACTATGGAGTCACCTATGACAAGTATGTTTGGTGTTGTATTTGGCCTTAAGGGCTGTGACTGCTTTGCACACTGCTTTTGTGGTTTATGTGTTGCTTGTGGGGTGTCTTGAGGTAGCAGTTGTTTGGGTGTCTGCTTTGGAGGCCTCTGCTGTTTAGGTAAATTTTTACTCATAGCCTCCGAGTATGTCTTTGTGTGTTTATGTGTTTGATTCAGTGATGTGGTAGCATTATGTGAGGCTGGTTTTGTGGTGTGTGTAGTTGCCTTCTCCTCCTGTCTGGTCTTGCCAGTCCTGAGTTGAGAGAGCTCAGCCCCCAGTTTGGCTAAATAGCTGCATCTCTTGCAAGTATTTGTGTTATGTGGGAGGAGAAGAGGGTTGTCTGTGTACATGAGGCAGTTATAACATTGCCTCAAGATTCCCAGATTCACCAGCTGGACCGGAGTGGAGATTGACAACTGACCTTTGGACATGCTAGAATAATATTGGGAATTCCTTAATAATTGAAAACAAGGGCCAGTGGGGAGTGAGGGTGTAGTGCTTTTAATTTTTAGTGCTGACTTATATAATTGCTTTAGTGAGTAAGTGCCAGGTAACTTGAGTGCAATGTGCTACAAGTAACTAAATGCAAAAACGACAAACAGTAACTTTCTTTCAAGTGAAACAAGGAAATAAGTACAGTAAGCAATGCAGATATCACTAGTGATCCACAGAAGCGCTGAGAAGCTGCGTATTAGGTGGAATTAGCTTCCAGGGAAATAACAAGCAAACAAACAACAAGCATATAAACAAAGCTAGTTGAAAGGAGGTGAACTCCTTTTTGCCAAGTCTGATGATGTCAGTATCCCACAAATACAGCAGTGGAAATGAAAACACCCAATAAAGCATATAGTGCGTCATGTTAAAGCGTATCTTCCCTAGTGTTATAACATAGTTCAATAGGGGTTTGAATCCTACAATTGTTGTGTGTGTATATAATTCTCTTTGGGAGGAGTGGCCTTTTTGTAGACTGTGAAAAAAAACATTAAAAGAGGTGAACTCCTCTTTGCCAAGTTTGATGATGTCAGTATCTCACAAATACAGCAGTGGAAATGAAAGCACCCATTAAAGCATATAGCGCATTGTGTTAATGCGTATCTCCCTGATGTCATTACATAGTTAGGTAGGGGTTTGAATGCTGAGTGTGTGTGTGTGATTACCTTTGAGAGGCGTGGCCTTTTTGGAGACTGTGAAAACACAGCAAAAGAGGTGAATTCCTCTTTGCCAAGTGTGATGATGTCAGCATCCCACAAATACAGCAGTGGAAATGCAAACTCCTAATAAAGCACATAGCGTGCTGTCTTAATGAGTTTCTCCCTAGTGGCATAACATAATTAGATAGTGGTTTGAATCCTGCAAATGCTGAGTGTGTGCGTGATTCCCTTTGAGAGGAGTGGCCTTTTTTGGAGACTGTGAAAACACAGCAAAAGAGGTGATTTCCACTTTGCCAACTCAGATGATGTCAGTATCCCACAAATACAGCATTGGAAATGAAAGTTCCCAATAAAGCATATAGCGTGTCATATTAATGCATATCTTCCCTAGTGTCATAAGATAGGGGTTTCTTGCAAATGCTGAGTGTGTGTGTGATTCCCTTTGAGAGGAGTGACCTTTTTGGAGACTGTGAAAACACAGCAAAAGAGGTGATTTCCACTTTGCCAACTCAGATGATGTCAGTATCCCACAAATACAGCATTGGAAATGAAAGCTCTCACTAAAGCATATAGCGTGTTGTGTTAATGCGTATCTTCCTAATGTCATAACATAGGTAGGGGTTTGAATCCTGCAAATGCTGAGTGTGTGTAAAATTCCCTTTGAGAGAAGTGGCCTTTTTGGAAACTGTGAAAACACATTAGAAGAGGTGAATTCCTCTTTGCCAAGTCTGATGATGTCAGTATCCCACAAATACAGTAGTGGAAATAAACACTGTCAGTAAAGCATATAGTGCATCGTGGTAATGCGTTCTGCTCTAGTATCATAACACAGTTAAGTAGGGGTTTGAATCTTGCAATTGCTGACTGTGTGTGTGTCTAATCCTATGAGAGGAGTGGCCTTTTTGTAGACTATGAAAACACATTAAAAGAGGTGAATTCCCCTTTGGCCTGTTTGATGATGTCAGTATCCCACAAATACAGCAGTGGAAATGAAAACTCCCAATGAAGCATATGGCACATCATGGTAATGCATATCTCTTTAGTATCATAACATAGTTAGGTAGGGGTGTGAATCCTGCAATTGCTGAGTGCGTGTGTATGACACTGTTGATCAATGTGTTGTTTGTTTTGCTTTTACTACTGTATGACATATTAGTAAAACAACAGTATGTGCATTGCACACTTCAGGTATCTGTATGGCAAATACACATATGTACATGTGACCTAAACTGGTAACTGTGTGGCCAAGACATATATGTACATGTGCCCTCATTCACTTCATAGGTGTGAAGCCTGCTTTCAACACGACTACATCTGTTACCATTGACAGTTGTTGCTGCTGCTTCTCGGACCGTAGGTCACATATGTATGTATGTGACAAGTCCAGCCACTGTAGTGATCTGTGCCCTAGGTCATCTGTGTCACACACACACATGACAGTTGCTATAGAATAGTGTGAGTGAGGGTGTATGCCTGGGGCATATTTCAGACATGTTCAAACACAACACAGTCTGTCAATAATGGCCATTCATTGTAGGTATACAACAACTCCGTGAATATGCATACAGACCCCTTATTGCTTATGTGATACACTGAGGGATATCAGCATATCTTTTAGAATGTGGATATCAAAGGACAGATGACATCACATGTGGCTGTTTGTACGCATCGGTACCCCTGCTACATGTTGTGTGCTACTACCAGTGTGGTACTGTCAGGATACTATATGTAGTAAATGTGGATGACTATGCTATTGTTGGCTCATAGCTTCACAACATGGGTTTGTCAACAGGTATCTGTCTGTATGATACCCTTGTGGAGGATAAGTGTCTAATCCGGGGAATGCATTGTAGGCCACTGTATGCGTCACCAGATGTGGACATACATATCCCTAGTGTGTCTGCTTGTACCTAGGATGGACACATGCCAAGCAAGAGTGGTCATGGGAATGTGTGGTGGTCAATACCACTGGTAATTGGTATAGTACAATACCAGAATGATTCTAATGCTACTGTGTATCCTACAGCTGTGTGTCAGTTGTCAAGACATTATCTAACGATTGGTTAAAATCAGGATGTTGAGGTTATGTACACTACCAGAATGCTAACCAATTACCGATATTAACAGTATCACCCACAGCATAGTGTCATACCATGTCATACACACATGTGTACCCAAGTTGTGACATATGT
The DNA here is from genome assembly GCF_019279795.1 of Protopterus annectens. Lineage (NCBI taxonomy): Eukaryota > Metazoa > Chordata > Ceratodontiformes > Protopteridae > Protopterus > Protopterus annectens. Next base: position 1,079,242,600 of record NC_056730.1, on the reverse strand, counting down.
GTAGTGAAATGCATACTGGACACCAATAGGAAATCTGAAGTATTAACACTCCCCCGGATTCACGAATCCTCAGTGTAAGACTAAATAAGTCTTACTCGGAGGCTGCAGTTGAACGGTATGGCGTCAGCATGCCATGAATATTCATGAGGGCACGCTGACTCTACCCCAAGTCTAACATGGACTGTGCAGGCAAGCAGGGGGGCTGTCCGACTGCCGAGCAGTGTAAAGGTCCACGCCCCTGCAAGTGTGTGAAATGCAAAATGTCAACACACAAGAGCGAGTCCGCTCAATTGTCCATGTACCCAACACCACACCCCCTGACATTGTAAACCCCCAGCACAGTTATAAAAAGTAAAACATTAATTTTTTTTTCTAATTCCCGATATAGCTGCCCGTATTTGTGTGTGTGCGCGCGGGTGTACCCATTGCTTAGCTGCAGTTAGCAATCTCGACATGGAAGAGCAGAATAAGGAATGTGTATGCAAATTACACCAAATAGTAATAGCGTAGTGGTAGAGAGTTTGCACAAAGAAGAGGCATTCATGGTTCGAGTCCCACCACTCCCCTTCCAATTTTATGTTCAAAATGAATATATGAAATAAGTCCTGACAGATATGATAAAACTTTTACTAAAAAGCATTGAAATGGCCTATGTATCAGTGAAGAAAATTTAAAGTTATAAAGGAACCTGACATATAATTGTCCGCAGTTAAGCAGCTCTTTACCCAGCGCAATGTAGATGCCCATAGCTAAATTGCGCTTTACCCAGCACAATGTAGTTGCCCATAGCTAAATAGCACTTTACCCAGCGCAATTTAGTTGCCCATAGCTAAATAGCGCTTTACCCAGCACAATTTAGTTGCCCATAGCTAAATAGCGCTTTACCCAGCGCAATTGGTTTGCGCGGAGGTGCGCGCCGTGCCAACCAGTGCACCATTGGGCAACGTGGAGCAACATAGAGCAAAGTTGCTTAAACACAGCCACGCCCCCTACCTGTCTGGACAGTAGTAAAATAAAAAGCAATGATAAGATTTGAACCCAGGACACTGTGCACCATAATAAAAGCACTGAACCACTAAGCCACGCCAGCTTAGGATAAACATCCACTGTTAACATATATATATATATATATATATAGAGTAATAAATGTTAGATTAACCATTGCTAAGCAGGTCTGCAGTCAGCCAAGAATATTCAAAAATGGCCAATCACAGAAAAGTGCATGAAATGCGGCATATTTAAGCTGCATAGGCAGGAATACTCGCCATAACTGATTGTATCTCCCATCTGCAGTTAGAATGTCTGGTGCTGGAGTGGGTACATGCTTTAGAGCGCAATGCTGGGGTTTCGAGGAGTCAAGATACATGGTTTGGCTCGTAGTCCATCGGCATGAGACTCGACTCCTGCAGGGCCAGTTCCAAGGAACGGAGTATAAGGCAGAGGCTTGGAACCGGTTGGCTCCTGAACTCATCAGTGCCACAGGCATCCCTCGTACTGGTGAACAGGTCCATCACCACCATGCAGACCTGAAGAGACGGAAGCAGGACCTTCTGAACCAGTGGATCCAGGAGGCCCATCATATGCATGATGCCCCACTACTAAGTAGGTAGCCATGGAATGCAGTATGTAAGACATGCTAATATAGTCTAAATAATGGATAGGTATGTCTCAATATCCCTTCATTTACTTCACAGCTGCAGGTGTTCATGCTATGAATCAGCAAGCCTATGCAGATAGGCTGCTAAGGCTGCGCCACCAGGCAGGTTAGTAAATATTCTGCCTGTATTGTTACATGATATATGTGAATGAGCATGACAAAAGTGTTTTATCCCAATAATACAGCAATAAAATGTCCTGAATAAATCCTCTGCATGTACTGTTATATAACAAACGTCAGTGAGCCAGAAATATAGTGTACTAACACAGCAATCAAGGTAACATAAGTGTGGAATACTATCTCTGCAAGTACTGTCATAACATATAAGTGAGCAGGCCTGAAAAAGAGTGTTGCAACCTATCAAGAAAGGTATAATATGCCCTGAATATGTCTTCCATATGCACTGTAATATCAAATAAAGGAGAGAGCCTGTAGAAAAGAGTGTTCAATGTAATTAATAAAGGTATAAAACTTGGAGTGTGTCTGTGTCACTTACTATGAAATGTTGTTGTACCCTTGCAATAAATAAATAGTACTGTTGTATTAGGTGCTGTCAACCCACAGTTGTGCAGTCCCATAACAAGTGGATGAAGGAAGTGGCAGTAGCTGTGAAGCATAAAACATTTATTCCCTGAATAAATCCTCTGCATGTACTGTTACATATCATAAGTCAGATAGCCAGGAATAGAGTGTAGTAACCCATGAATAAAGCAAAAATATGGCTGGAATACTATCTCTGCATGCACTGTCATAGAAAATAAGTGAGTGTGCCTGAAAAACAGTGTTGTAACCTATCAATAAAGGTATAATATGTCCTGAATAGGTCTACTCTATGCAGTGTAATATCAAATAAAGGAGAGAGCCTGTAGAAAATAGTTTTAATGTAAATAAGAAAGGTATAATACTTGTAGTGTGTATGTGCCAGTTACTCAGAAATGTTGTTGTACCTTTGCATTAAAGAAAAATTACTGTTGTATTAAATGCTGATAACCCACAGTTGTGCAGTCCCATATAAAGTGGATGAAGGAAGTGCCAGTAGCTGTGAAGCATGTAACAGTCCTCAACAGTTGTTAAATGGCTGACATGCATAGGTACATCTGGCACATGAATAGCCTGTCAAGGTGTTCCCCAGAAATGTTAGTGTGCTACCTGACAAAGTAGGATTGTATAGAAAATCAAGTGAAAATGTCATGTGAACACATCCAGATGTGCAGATACATAAAAATATAAATAAAATACAAGTATGTAGCAGTAACATCTGCATCTTGGACAGTTACTATGTCAGACATAGGTCAGGTATATAATGAAGTAGCCAAACCCATAACGCAATGAAATGCATGTTGCCTAGTGCAATAATACATGTAGGGGATATACACCTGCAGTCAATAGGAATGTAGTGTACAGTCAAAGTACTAATAAGATGTTAATGGAGGTTTCCTTTTACACCCTACTCCATGTGCATAAACAATGCAATTCCACACCTCAGTGGGTATGTCTAATCTCATAACATTTGTTGGGACATATATCCTATTGTTATATAAAATCTGAATTTACTTTGATGCATGTCCCCTGTTAAAACACCACAATCTTGGTGGCCTGTTGCCACCAATCATCCCTGCATGCTGTTGTAATGTCCACTGTCATTCAATATATGCATGTGTTATGCTTGCTGTTCAACTGTTGTAACCCTGGTGTGTTGGGTTAATGGGAATATTACTGCATGCCATTACAACTAACTTGGAATGCTGTTGTCTATGTTGTAATTAAACACACCTAATCACAGAACGTATGGGAAGGCCAGTCCCAGCGGACCCACCTGTCCCTCCTCAGCTGGCAATTGCACCTGGCACCAGCAGGTCTGGTGCCCAGCCCGGGCTACCCTCCTCCGTTGGTCCTGTGCCACCTTCGGGTGGAAGCGCTGCAGGGGATGGGGCTCATATCCCCCCTGCAAGCGTGGGTGGAGAAGGGCCTCCTTTCACCTCAGAAGGGTCCAGGTTGTGGTGCGTAGGGAGATGCAGCGTTTAGTCGGTGATCCCCTATGCCAGCTCAAGGTGAGAATGGCACAACTCGTGGGTGAGCCTGCCCCTACTATGCAGCCCCCAGCACAGTGACCCCTGGGTCTATGAAGGATCAGTGGTGACTGCCCATGGGTGGGGATCTCAGTCCCACTGTTACCATCTGTGGGCTCATGGGCTTGCGATTTCCAAACATCCATCCCTGTCAATTGTGTTCACCCACCCCATGTGTCATACTCCACTCCTGTATGCGTCTTTTTTGTCTTGTTTGTTTACCTACCCAACCTACCTCCCCAAATATACCTACATCCTCTACCTCACTTTCCACTCTCCCGTGAAAAAAAAAGGGGAATCTGTACCCGCAAAAAAATTACGCCCCATACACAGCTGCCCATTTTGCACACATGTCCGCTGGACATGTAAATGATAATTATAATTGGCAGTACAACATACTTTGTTGTCCTCACCCCTCTCTCAGGGTTGGAAGGTTTCAAATTTCACTCCAAATCTTGGGCAGCTATGGGCCTTCCCTACACCCATCCTGCATATCCCGAGCTTGTGTACCTACTGTCTTTCCCTCTTTGTGACCCCTTTTTCACCACTTTCCTATCTCCCCATTTTCTTTTCTTTCAAAGAAATTAGCACAGGGGTTAGCGGGAGTAAGCACTTTTAAGCAGTAGTAAGTGGGTTTAAGTGAGTGTGCTCATGTGTGCACTTAGCTAGGCATCGCTATGCATCGCGCAAACCCACTTACAACTGCTGAAAAGTGCCTTAGTCACTCTGTGTCAGGGCGCTTGTTCTGCTCAGCAGCAAAATAAAACACCTCTGTCAGTTTCAAACCCCAGGCTTTGGGCACATTAGACTGCATGAAGCACCACTAAGCCACAACAGCTATACAATAACTTGGTGCTGCAAAAAATATATCATGCATTACAATGAGTGAATGTAAATAAAAAATAGGAAGGCCATAACACAAATCTTGTTCTGTGGATCTTTACCAGCAATTGTTGTGGGATTGCATTACATGAGTGTGATGTGAGAAGCAGCCAATCAAGCAGAAAATAATGTTACAGAGGCACTTTACAACCCCCACACAGTATCATAGCAGGACAAACACTGGCATATCTGAGTAGGGCAGAGGCCATACCTCCTAACTCAGTCAACTTTCCAGGGATGTCCCTGATTGTGAAACATATTTTAGCTGTGTCCCTCAGAATCCCTCAGAAAAGTACTGACGTCAGTCAGAAAGGTGGGCTATTACACAATGAATACTGACAATAATAACAGTAGACACCGCTTGTATGTCATGAAAGGAGTACTAATCCATATGCACTGCTTCACTGAAGTCTACACCTACTGTCCCTATTATGTGTAAGGTGTACCTTACTTTCAACTACCTATCCCTGACTCCATGCAAAGATGTATCTGAGTGTTCCACAGGCCCGGCAGAGGCACAAACACACAGGCATATAGGCTATACTGCTGTTACACACTCTGCAAATAGCTTTGTTAGGACCTTCCCAAGCATACCCTTATGTAGGAGTATAACACAGAAATACCAATGGATGTAGCCATGTACTGGTAGCAACTGACTGTAACAATGCCATTGTAACAGTGCTGAAAACACCTGTGAGTTGCACAGACAAAGAATGACAGTGTAACCGCTGGCTGCCATCTGGGTAGGTTCACAGTTGGCAACTATGCAGACAGACGACCTGCCCTGATAAACTCACAGGTACACACCAATCCTGCAAGTCCAGTAAGATAATATTCACACATTAATGCATAATGCTCTCTGTATGTAAGCACCCACCCCCCACAATTAAAAGATACTTGTGTGTTTAGGGTCTACCAAGTGTGTAGGTAGGTGTACTCAGTGCAGGAATTGTCCAGTTGTCCTGCAAACCCTGTGCTAATGTCAACACTAAAAAACACAAACCCTGCAGAAGTCAGTACATTAATATTCCCAGTGTAACAGTTCACAAACAGTTCATGTGCCAAGAGAATATGTCTCAATAACTACATTTGTATGGCAGTTAATTATATGAGTAGAAAATAAACTACATAGTCACATAAATGTTGTGTAAGCATTTGTAGTGGTGAGTAAAACTCTACACTGATAGCTCAGTAATGGAAGTGGCAACAGTCAGGTCTGAGTACAACATGTACATCACTGTCTACACCTCTAACTTCATTTATAAGATGTATACTAACCTTCTGACTTACACAACAGTGCCCACAGCAAACAAGCATGGGCTCCACTCTGAAAATCTGAAAGGGCTACGCCTACATACCTTAGCAATTTATAGCATTGGGTTGCTATGACAGTGAGTACTGCAATTACCACTCAGCAGGCTGTATGCATTTACAAATACTGGGCAACAATTGGTGTAGAGGGCATCACATGCACATGTGCAGATACGTATAAAAGCAGATAGTACTTGCTATCCCCACATGCAATCATTACATTGCACATTCCAGATAGTGAACAACTCCAAGCACAAAAAAAAAAAACAACAGTACGTTTCTGTACTTAATAAAAACAAAAACATCAAAGCATACACAGACGGACCTGAAAGGGACATACAGGTACGTAACAGTTTGTAGTTACCGGCAAGTAGTAGATGTTTATGATTAGTACTGTAGATCCTCTGAAACATGCATATGTGGCAGCAGTAGGTATGTATGTACTAATGCCATGCATAAGTATTGCCATGGAGAAATTGTTGTGTAGCTGTGTGCAGTGGGACATAAGTGTGACATTTGTAGCTCAGCAGTACATGTCAAACATCTGAACATGTTATCTATGGTCTGTACAGTACTGCATTTAATGGCAGTTTGGGGGAGTACTGCAAACACCTACATAAACTTGGATGTCACAGAGTAAGACATGCATGATAGTCACATAATGTGTAGCTTAGCATTGGCAACTACTGTAGCAGGCTAGCATAGTAATGTATCATTTGCAGCTATGTATACCCTTGTACTATTACTGTATGCACACATGTGACAACTGTCCATGTTGTAGCAAGGCCCAAAAGGTCATCCGTGAGGTGTATGGACTTACAACAGTGTGGACCTTGTGCCTGTATGGCACACACATATGTCGAAATACATGTGTGTCTGATTTATAAGCATCTGAACATGTGCATAGAGCAAGGGACATACTGCAACTGTTTGTGAAGAGCAGACATTTATATGTTGGTGCAGGTTGTTATCTGCATATATATATGTATATATGTAAGTTGTAGTGTGTGTCAAACAAGGCAGCATACAGTGCTGGTATATGAGATTTGTTGTTCAAACGCCGTGGGTATGATTTGTTAGGTATATAGTCTTCCAGATAGGGGGTCCTGCCAAACATATATGGGCTGAGAACACCTTCCATGCATTCTGCACAACACTGTGCAATATCATTACATAACTGTATCCCCCTTAACCTTTGCATAATTGATATTCCCACCATGAAAGGTGGACTGTATATGTGCCGATATGCATATCTATGTGTACACCAGTGGATGTTCATATGTACGCTCCAGCTGAATGTTGTACATGTATTGCCATCCCTTTTGTTAAAAGCCCTGTACCCATGAACTAACACATAGGTGGTAGTGTACTCAACACCTAAGGTGTGATAAGACACTACAGGACACAGGTGGACAGTAGTGTCCCTAATGATCACTGTGCCACACTAGTCATGTAAACTAGTACAGTCCACATGTCGTCAGTAAATGTGTGTCATCCATGGAAACAGAGGTCAGTGTTCCACTCCACTCATCAGTCATAACACCCATCATAGAGTACAATGTCCCTGTTGGTATGTACCTCAGAAGACATCCACAGCAACAGTAGATGTCAGACACATACCTCACAAAGAGTATTAATGGACTCCAACAGATGCCCTATGCTGACTGTCTTACAAAACCACAGCTACACTGTGTCGCATACCACCTACCCAGAGGCTACCCCTGCCTAACATACAAAGCTATGGCAAACCCACAGCTGTTGGACATGCTCCATGTACACAGATGGAACACCAGACAAGATACACACTCTACTGATCTACACCTTGTAATGTAAAAAGCAGAACATGCTCGACTGGCACATTATCATCACAGACACATACCATACTGTGGAACCAACTACCTATCAACAGCATATGAAAGTCCTCATTAGCAGTTGTCATGAATAATCATGATGATTGCATGTGAGATAGGAAACACAACCCGGTAATCACCCCTGTGGCTCTGTATGACAGGGGCACATGAACCTACATTACATGGGTGTTGTAGTGCAGGGTACCATATGTCTAGGCTTCCATAGGCCCTATGGATAACAGCCTATCAGCTACCTAGGACACGGTACACACACGCATGTACCTGTTGCATCACATGCTATGTGAGGTTGACTGTCTGTGATGGAGAATGTGTATGTGAATGTGTCAATGATGTGTATATGTGTGATAGCCTAGTGGGAATCTGTGTATACCATGGTATGTAGTATTGTAGCTCTAATCCCATCAAAAGGTCCGTATGCTATTGCCAGGCAGGAAAAGCAGTATGGCATACATTGTGACGTAGTCCCATGGTGTCGACTGGAGCATGCCATTGTAGGCTAAAGCAGTACATGTATGCTTATTGATTGTGAACACTAGTGAATACAAGTCACGTATGGACTGTAGTACTACCTGAAGCTGTATGCCTCAACTGCACAGTATGGTTTATATCCACATGGCTTGGTAACACAGTTGTGTTTGTTACCTGTAGTCCTCACACATTACATACCTCAGGCATGAGGTTATGTAGGTGCTGACACACAGTAATGTATGGTATACAGGTAAATGTCATCTGGGTTGCCATACCTTTGTGTCTTGTAGGTATGTCTGACGTGTGTGTGGGTATGCCTGTAACATGGCCTCAGTGGTATGTATGTTACAGGATATAGGTGTGTATCTAGCAACATGTATAGTGTAGTACAGTAGTATTCCACCTATAGTGATGAATGTGCACATATGTTACTGAGGGGTTTGCTATCAACAAGTAGTGCGGTGTACTGGTAGTACTGTAACCGTACTGTACATTGATTTCAGTGGATGACAAATGTCTGTATGCATTAGCTTCATATACATGTCCTGTGGCTAGGTGTTGCATTGTGTCACATACAGTGTGCCATGTACTGTTGTATAGTCTTATATACTGGTTTCACTTTGTGGCTGTGCAGAACATGGTTTGGTATATAGTATGTGCCAGGCACTGTCAGGCAGTTGTGGGCTTAGCAGACATATGTGGTATTAAAAGTGTGTATCTACTGACAGCCAATAGGTTGCTATATATGGCATTTCATTGATGTCTGTACATTACAATGTTGAGTTTGCCACATGACTTGCTCACAATTACTGTTTAATTGTCTTCCAGGGTTATGTCACACAACAGAAAGCCAGCCTATTCCCCTGAGGAGGAGGAAGTTATCTCAGATGCACTCATCTAACATTATAACCTTCTGTTCTCAAGAACCTGCCAGGACCAGCATGGTCGCACTGCACTGTGGCAGGATGATGTCCGTCGGGTGAATGATGTAGGCATGCATAACCGGACTTATGAGCAGGTACGCCATCACTGCAGTGATTTAATCAGACATGTTCGGCAGCATGCCTCCTATGTCCACAGACAACAGCTTGCCACAGGTGGTGGTGCTGCTACACATCCACCCCTCACCAGAGTGGAAGAGCTGCTCCTCAGCGTGGTGGCTCCTGGCCAACTAGTACAACACACCTGTGTCATCATGGAGGCCGGAGTCACCTAGCACAGCGATAACGAGCATGCAGGTAACATGGCATATCAGTAGAACACTGTTATCTCAAGTATTATAATATGCATTAATCAGATGTGTACTGTGTATGCAGAATATGTGGAGCCTGGTGTCATGCAATACTGATAATTCGGGACATTATCTGTATGCCTGTGACTGTCACCCCATGTACTACTGTATAATTTCAGACTCACAGCAGCAATGCCATAGTTGCTGACAGTGACATACTGTCTCATATCCTTGCAGGTCCCTCTGGTGTGATAGCAAGACAGCAGACTCCATGCTGGTGAGTGGGCTACAGTCAATATAACATATAACATGTGCATGTCATAGGAGAGTTGTAGACCATATACACATGTTAAACACCTACACATAGTGCATGCTCTGCATGTTCTCTGTGGGACTATGCACATCCCAGTGACATGAGTAGCTGACTCATACACATGCAACACACAGAGCATCCCAAACAAGTGGGGTACACTGTAGTGGACATTGTATAGGCAGAGTCAATACACATGCACACAACATACACCACTTTGTCATATGCAGTATGTGTTAATATGATACACATAGCATATGTAGACACCTGCTGTAAGGTCATACTCCAGTATCCCATATGTCAGCAACACAGCACACATACAATACCTGGGGGTAGAGGCCTATCATGGGGTGGTGTGACACATGTCAACACACAACACAGTCATGTTAGGCAATGCTCCCTATTGAACACCTGACATGCCCATGTAACAACTGTCTGTGAACTGTTAAATGTGGCCTAAGTGGTGCAGGTCAGGTACAGCAAGATAGTTGCCAGTGTGACATGCATCAGTGGCCTTGAGTGACCACATGATGCTGCCTGATGATGGCTCATGGTACTACACTACATCCAGTTACAGTACCTGCAGTACTACACATAGCATTCATTGTTATACACCTGACAGTTGTGTGCATCCGGCCATGGTTTGTATACCTATGAGTGATGGTGCACAGGACATTGCAAAGTGTTTCAGACTTGCAGTGCAATGTTGTGTCCATGTACACATTGTGTACCAGGGTGAGGCCAATCATTGAACAACACACATGCATCAATGACATGTATACTGTTATCAACAAGGACTCTCTAAACTCGCACTGCATGCTGTTGAGCAACACACATCCTGCATGATGACACGTGTGATGGGACTCTTTGGCTTGTGATACTGTACCCCACCATCAACCACTAACGACTATGTTCCATATTGCTGTTGGTGTGTGTGTGTCAACTTGAATGTGTAGTGTATTAGTGTGCATGTGTTCATGTGTGCATGTGTGCATGTGTGCGAACATCCTGTACAGATGGTAAAGTGTGCTTCCTGTCTCCCTCTCACAGGTGCTGAGTTATTGTTGGATGGGTGCAGCAGGGAACCTGAGGTCACTGCCACAAATAGTGACCATGATGATACATGTGGAGTGGCACAGGCATGTTTGACAGGGTCTGTCGTTGGTCCACCAATCAACAGTACACAGCTTTCCACCCCATCTATGCGCACATACGTACTGCCATCACATCCCTCAACACCAATGGCCTTAGGTGAGGAACAGCATATGGTAGGCATTGTCCCGGAAAGTGTGGTATCTATGGCACATGCAACCCCACACAGCAGCCATGCCCAGACACCCGGAATGGTACCACATAGGCATATGTCCAGGAGTTCTCGTGGGAGCACCGCTGGTCGTAATGCCCCTGGCAGGCATGCCTGCACAGGTCTCACAACCTCAGGTATGTTCTGGGCTGTGATGCAAGCACAGGCACATATGGAATGGTACACCAGGCAGGGACTAAGGGTGCAGATGGCTCATAACACCGCGATCAATGACAGTATCCGTGACCTTGCCGGTGCCATCCGCTATTACACCGATGTCATTGATAGACGGTGGGGGGAGACACTAGATGTCCTCCGCAATGTTAAGTCTATGTGCCAGGACAGTGCAGGATGGCTGGGCTGTCGATGTGGACGTATGCCAGCAACATCATCAGCTGGCAGTCGTCGCGGACGACACCTAAGTGTCAGCTGCTCCCATAGTGCCAGTACCAGCCCCAGCAATGTTGTGGCTGGGCTGTCGGTAGACCATCTGAGACGACCACGTGCACGTGGCTCTGGCCAGTCCCAGCAGGGACATGGGTCCAGTCAACATCCCTCTGCCTCTGACGGTAGTACTCAGTCTGGCTTAGTACCCAATACAGTCCGTGTCACCCCTGCCAGGCACAGGTACTGTGTCCGTGGCTGGAGACATTGATCTGTACAGCCTGGCAGGTACAGTCTGTGGCTGTCCCACAAACTCCCGTATTTGGCAGCCACAAGGGGGTACTGTGTGCATGCAGACACAAACACATACTACCAACACGTAGGGCTAACACATACACACACATCACATCAACACTGATCCATACTGTATTGTTGTCCCTCACACACACACACACACACACACACACACACACACACACACACACACACACACACACTCACACACACACACACACACACACACACACACACACACACACACATATATGTTGAATGGATGGGTCATTGTCGGGCTCTGGAAAAACAATCACACACCTTGAGCATATGATGAAACTGTGCCACCTCCTGTCATCTGTGACATTGATGCAGGAACAGGATAACATGGTGCTGATGCACAGGGTGACCTACTAGCAGTGTAGCAATGTTAGCATGTTGTGAACAGTAAAGTGTAATGATATCCTTGTAGGTGTATCTGAGCAGGCATGATGCATCACAGCACTGATTATCAATTTAGTATTGTTTACACCAGTGTTAATTCCAAACATGGATTGTCCACACATGTGCCAGTTGGCTGATGTGTATGGTACTGGCAGCATGTGTCGGTGAGTGGATGTTACGTGTGTGATGTGTGCAGTACAGATTTCAAGGTGTACATTTGTGAACATGGTGGAGGTGCAGTGTTTGCATGTATGTGCATGGTGGGCACATGGGAAGGGTGACATGCCCTGTATTACACAGTGTTAATACTTCATATTTCCTATTGGTGTCCAATATGCATGTCACTACACATGTCACAACTTGGGTACACATGTGTGTATGACATGGTATGACACAATGCTGTGGGTGATACTGTTGATATTGGTCATTGGTTAGCATTCTGGTAGTGTACATAACCTCAACAGCCTGATTTTAACCAATCGTTAGATGATGTCTTGACAACTGACACACAGCTGTAGGATACACAGTAGTATTAGAATCTTTCCGGTATTGTACTATACCAGTTACCAGTGGTAATGACCACCACACATTCCCATGACCACTCCTGTTTGGCATGTGTCCATCCTAGGTACAAGCAGACACACTAGGGATATGTACGTCCACATCTACTGATGCATACAGTGGCCTACAAAGCATTCCCCGGATTAGACACTTATCCTCCACAAGGCTATCATACAGACAGATACCTGTTAACAAACCCATGTTGTGAAGCTATGAGCCAGCAATAGCATAGTCATCCACATTTACTACACATAGTATCCTGATAGTACCACAATGGTAGTAGCACACAACATGTACCAGGGGTACCGATGTGTACAAACAGCCACATGTGATTTCATCTGTCCTTTGATATTCACATTCCCAAAGGTATGCTGATGTCCCGCAGTGTATCACATAAGCAATAAGGGGTCTGTATGCATATCCACGGAGTTGTATACCTACAATGAATGGCCATTACTGACAGACTGTGTTGTGTTTGAACATGTCTGTCATATGCCACAGGCATACACCCACACTCACACTATTCTATAACAACTCTCATGTGTGTGTGTGTGACACAGATGACCTAGGGCACAGCTCACTACAGTGGCTGGACTTGTCACATACATACATATGTGAGCTACGGTCCAAGAAGCAGCAGCAACAACTGTCAATGGTAACAGATGTAGTCATGTTGACAGCAAGCTTCACACCTATGAAGTGAATGAGGTCACATGTACATATATGTCTTGGCCACACAGTTACCAATTTAGGTCACATGTACATATGTGTATTTGCCACACAGATACCTGCAGTGTGCAATGCACATACTGTTGTTTTACTGATATGTCATACAGTAGTAAAAGCAAAACCCACAACACATTGCTCAACAGTGTCACACACACACACTCAGCAATTGCAGGATTCAAATCCCTACCTACCTATGTCATGATACTAGATATGCATTACCACAATGTGCCATATGCTTTACTGGGAGTTTTTATTTCCACTGCTGTATTTGTGGGATACTGACATCATCACACTTGGCAAAGAGGAATTCACCTCTTCTAATGTGTTTTCACAGTCTCCAAAAAGGCCACTCCTCTCAAAGGGAATATCACACACACACACTCACAGGATTCAAACCCCTACTTAACTATGCTATGACACTAGGGAGATACGCATTAACACAACACGCTATATGCTTGACTGGGAGTACTGATTTCCAAAGCTGTAATTGTGGGATACTGACATCATCACACTTGGCAAAGAGGAATTCACCTCTTCTAATGTGTTTTCACAGTCTCCAAAAAGGCCACTCCTATCAAAGGGAATTGCACACACACACACACACACACACACTCAGCATTTGCAGAATTCAAACACCTACCTATGTTATGGCACTAGGGAGATACGCACTAACACGACATCCTATATGCTTTACTGGGAGTACTCATTTCCAATGCTGTATTTCTGGGATACTGACATCATCACACTTGGCAAAGAGGAATTCACCTCTTCTAATGTGTTTTCACAGTCTCCAAAAAGGCCACCCCTCTCAAAGGGAATCTCACACATTCATAGCATTCAGACCCCTACCTAACTATGGTATGACACTAGGGAGATACGCATTAACACGACACGCTACATGCTTTGCTAAGAGTATTCATTTCCAAAGCTGTATTTGTGGGATACTGACATCATCACACTTGGCAAAGAGGAATTCACCTCTTCTAATGTATTTTCACAGTCTCCAAAAAGATTATTCCTCTCAAAGGAAATCACACACATTCACAAGATTCTAACCCTACCTAACTATGTTATGACACAAGGGAGATACGCATTAACACAACACACTATATGCTTTACTGGGAGTATTCTTTTCCAAAGCAGTATTTGTGGGATACTGACATCATCACACTTGGCAAAGAGGAATTCACCTCTTCTAATGAGTTTTCACAGTCTCCAAAAAGGCCACTCCTCTCAAAGGGAATCACACACACACACTCAGCAATTGCAAGATTCAAACCCCTTCTTAACTACATTATGACACTACTGAGATATACATTAACACAACACACTATATGCTTTAGTGGGTGCTTTAATCTCCACTGTTGTATTTGTGGGATACTGACAGCATCAGACTTGGCAAAGAGGTGTTCACCTCTTTTAATGTGTTGTGAAAGTCTACCAAAAGGTCACTCCTCTCAAAGGGAATTACACAGACACATACATACACCCCCCACACACACAGCAATTGCAGGATTCAAACTCCTACCTACATTTGTTATGATACTAGAGGAATACACATTAACACAACACACTATATGCTTTACTGTGTGGTTTCTATTCTCCTGCTATATTTGTAGGATGCTGACATCATCAGACTGGACATGGTAATGTGTGTGCACTTAGTTTTATGCAATCCCATGAATGAACCATGTGGGTCAGCAGGTGTGAACAGCTTGAACAGGAATCCACAATTCATAGCTTGTGCGATCTATCTGTGGACAAATTGCCATTCCTTCATATGACAATACATATTTATACACAGATTGTTGGTTCTATGGATACAACATGTGTCTGTGATGTTGATAAAGGGCTATTCAAAGTCTATGTGGGACATGTGCTGCTCCTTTCAGTGATGTATGTCCTGGGTGGCTGCCTTGAAAACAATCTAGCAGGTTTGGGGAACATGATCTGCTCATTAACATACTACAGACGTTTGGGTTGTGTGTTTGTCAGATTACAATAGCTCTGTTCCTGACTGCAATCATGATGGACTCCATGGCCTAGCAGTTCAGACTTCATATGCTTATAGGACTATAGTTCCCATGGTCTGTTGTGCACCAACACTTGTGGGGTGTACCACATGTTACTGTAACACATTCAACAGTGTAAGATCCTGTAGAGAGTGTGAGGCTCAACAGACTGTTCAGGTGCAGGGTCTGTTTGTTCTGTTGTTCACTTATGACACATATGGGGAAACAATGTTATCCACGTGATGGGATTCATTTAGCTTTGGGAGGAGCAGTTTACACATTCTACATGTGATATCTCCTGGTATGATGATAGGGCCTTTTGTCACTGGGAGGTGGGTATGTATGTATGGGTCTGTCTGACAGGATGTCGACATTGTCAGTCAGGTACAGTTGACCCTGACTCAGGACATATATGACTGTACATTGCTATTTCTGACATAGCTGAAGGAGGTGTAATGGTTCTGTCTGTACTCCTTCGCAGATAATCTTTCCAAAACAATGACAAACCTGAACACTAAACCCCTGTTATACTCTTTTACACACTTAACACACTACTGATGCTTTGTGATCAGTCAACAGTGTATGTCATCATTATATCCTGGCATGTCCAAAGGTCGGTTTCGTGTGTACTCTCCGGTCCAGCTGGTGCATATTGGAATTTTGACGCATTGTTACAACAGCCTTATGTACACAGAGAACCCTGTCCTCCTATCAACAAACTCAGATATATGTGAGAGATGCAACTGTATAGACAGACAGGAGGCTGAGCTCTCCCAAGCCGTGTCTGGCACAGTCTATCAGGTGGTGAAGGTAACCACACACACCACAAATCCAGTCTCACATGGACCTATGATGACAGCAAACCAAATACATTACCACACAAAGACATACTCAGAACCTCACCAAAGCAGACACCCAAACAACTGCTAACCCACAACTATACACACATATCACAAAGTTCACAAAGTCAGTGTGCCACACAGTCACTGCCATTGGGCCTACACAACACACCTAATACACTTGTAATAGGTGACTGTAATTGTCGGAGAAGGTCACTTTGTGCTGTCTGTCGGGTGACAGGATCTGCCACATGACACATGCACTCTTGTCAGTCCACTGCAAGTACAAATATGACTCCATCATTGATCATGCTGGTGTGTAAACCCTCAGACGTTCCTCCCTGGACTACATGACAAGAGACATAGAGGAGCTCTCTGATCAATTAGCCCAGGCCAGTATGACCCTGACCTTGTGTAGCATCTTACCCTCACCAAAAATTATGTCACAGTATACAGACAAACCGATCACTTTTAACAGTTGGCTAACATACTGGTGTCATTCAAAGGGGATCCAGTGTCTGTCAGCCTGGGATTACATGCTCGACATGCCATGTAGATTCACTATGAACGCCATGCACCTGTCACCCCTAGACTTTCACAGACTGGCTAAGGCTTTTGCCACACCTATAGTGGCTGTTTGAAGTGAGGCTCAGAAGACAAAACCACCTCCATAGATGTTACAGTGTAAAGGAAACGGAGAGTAATGCTGCTCAACAACTGATGTCTAACCCTCAGAATGCATGCACTCAGGACTCATATCAGTATGGAGACTGTCGATATATGTGCAGTAACAGACACCTGGTTCAGGCTCCCAAAAGCACACCAGCACTACCAGGTTTTACTTCATACCATGCTTTTCGGACACAAGACTCAGACCGGCCAACAACAATAGGGGGGGTATCCATATACATCATACATACACACACCTCTGGGTTGATAGCACTGCACAAAGCACCGGAGAACATACATGTGCACCTTACAGTGGGCCAAACTGCATTTCAATTTGTAGACTGCTACAGACCACACTCCCAAACTTGGGAACAACACTCGGTATTCCTGGGAACACTGGGGAATGTGAAGGTCTCTCCAAACACCATTATATTGTGTGACTTCAAATACACAAACATTGACTGGGAATACTACTCAAGCACCGACACCCTCGCACAACAGTTGCTAGGATTTATAGACTCAAATGCTATGGCAGAACTAGTCAACACAACCACAGGGGGGTAAAACAAGTGGGACCTGATCATCACCAACATGGGGACTCTATGTTCCACACCAGAGGTATACCCTCATTGTTAAGGTCAGAACATACATTCATCTCACTGGACATACATATCCCATACACACACACATCCTAGGTGATCTCAGTGAAGTACTTCTCATAAGCAAATGTTACACTTATACAAACCGAGGTGGTATCCGTCAAAGACCCTGGGACAGTGTTAACTATAGCTCAGACCACTTAATCCTTTACAAACCCATTCTATGGACAACTACTGGAATGCATGGATCGTGCTATCCCAGATAACTACACGACTCACTCCTCCAAAGGCAGGGGACTTGTCTGGTGGACCACGGCCATTAATGAGCTATACAAGGAAAGGAGGAGGCTACTACATGATAGAGCACAATCCCAATCAGGAAGGCATCTCTGATCAGTACTATGGAATAGCTATGATCACTTGTTGATTCATCTAAGGGCCACTTCTAATGGACACTTGCAACAGATACTATGGACAATCACAAGGCCTTCTTTAGTTATGTCAGGGACCTGGGTGGGAACTCAAAGATATGCTGTGAGTTACTGCATAATGACAAAACATACACTGAACCCACTGACATTGCAAACATCCTGGCAAACAGGTTCAGTGGAAATGTCCCCCCCCCCATCCACCCTGCGGTGCACATGTCCATCCCAACAGGGTGTAGCCTCCCTGACATCACAGATGAACAGGTGAGTGCTGCCCACTCCATAGCAGACAACACATCATCAATGGGACCAGACGGTGTCCTGGCCTACGGCTTACACGAGATTCATGACGAACTTCACACTCACATTATGTCACTGTTCAATATCAGAGTTACTACAGGATATGTACCCAAGGAATGGCATACAGCAACAGTGTTCCCACCCAACAGTGGTGGTGCCACAAGGGACCCTGGACAATATCGCACTATATGCCTAAGTATCCTGGTCTGCTAAGCTATGAAGAATATCATCATGGAACACATACACATAGACATTGTGAACCTACAGACACTGGATCCTACACAATTTGGCTTTGTGTGGGCAGATCTTGCCTCTTGCACCTGTTTGATGTCTTTAAACAGTTAACCCGTCCATAGGCATACAGAGGGTTGTCCACACAGCCTACCTGGAGCTCTCACAACAGTTCAACACAATACCCCACTCGGCCATTATACATAAGCTCACCGGCTTCAATATCTACACATATGTCACAAGATGGATTGCTAACTGGATTATGGATAGCACCCACATGATCAGTATTGCAGGTGCTATGTCTGACTATACACCAGTTACACGTGGCATCCCACAGGGCTCAGTCCTGGGACCTCTCTTGTTCCATATATATTTCTCAGACGTACTGGCTAACACAGGAGGAATATGGCTGACCATGTTCGCAGATGACTGCAAACTGTGTACCATAATCAACTCCCCAGCTGGCACAAGCATCCTCAAAAAGGATCTCACAGAAATGGATAACTGGTGCCAGAGCCATGGCCTACAGCTACCTTCCATTAGATGCATAGTCATCACCTTTGGTAATAACAACGTGCCCACACATTACCACATAGGTGATGATACATCACGTACGGTGTGTGTGATTTGTGATTTGGGGACATGAATAGTTAGTACTCTCGCCTTTGACATTCACGTTGCCAATGTTGTTGGACACACCTTCTATATAGCCCACCTTAATCCATAGGGTTTTACATCTAGATCAGGTGGGGTCATTGTGCCCCTATACTCATCAGGCCCATGCTTGGATACAATGCCCCATTTCGGATGTACCTTACCCAACACCCGCAGCAGCTGTAATGTCCACAAATGTAGCTAACCAAGTGGATCTAGGGACTCACACAGATGGTATGTGCAGTTTGGCTATGGTGACCCCAGCCCTCCTCAGTTGCTTACTGCCTACTTGGATGCGATTTCTGCCTGTTGTTTGAAGCCATGTCCATCACAGCATTGATGGACAGGCTCCACCTCAGGATATCAAAGTCTCTTACAGCTACACACGTTCCAGGGACGGGAACATCGGCACTGATGTTAATAGGACATGCTGGAGGGGCAGATTCCCATCCCAGAGGCTCCACTCACTCGGGAATGAGATCCCAGTCTCACATACACAGAGACCCACACTGACCACCTACAGGTGACATCTTGACAGGTGGATGGGTGATCGTATGTTTAGCCCTGGGATATGTTCTGGGTCCCTGCTAGACAGAGGCAGAATAAAATGAACATATGTGGGATATATTGTGTGACCTACTATTCACAGGCACAGTCTACTAATCTAGCAGGGTTGCAAAAGCCAAACACACTGTGGCTAGGCTTATACATGCCTTAGGGCAGATAGCCTAGTGTCAACCTCTGAACCTATGATAATGTTCGAGATGCACATTGTTCATTGATGGTACTGATTGCAGGTTTTGTTTCTTCTTTGCTTTCCCACTTTCTATGAACAACCTAAGTATCTGCATAACATATTTGATTATGACAGGGTTTCACTATATTATATATGTGTCTGTTATCATATAACTGTGTGCACATGGTGGATTGGTGAATAGTGCGAGGTTCCTGGGTTGACACATGCAACTGACGGATATGTGTGGCCCACTACTGTACTCAGACATGCCCGAAGTGTGTGAGCATGCCCAGTTCAGACTTTCAGTGTTTTGTTGCCTGACATTCGTCTCATATATTCAAGTGTGTGAGCATGCCCAGTGTGACCTTGCAGTATGTTGCTGTCTGAGGTCCACTACATTTGTTGATGTATGTGAACATTACCAATATTAACATTTATAGTATATGTGAGTTGAATATCAGGTTCTATTCTTACTGCAGGCTTCACCTTTGTGTCTTAACTCGACAGGGATTATGCTATGCTTGCAAGGTTTCCATGAGATACTTTGCATAGACTTAACATTTTTTCATACAAGCTGACCATTGACATAGTGTCATGGTTTAGTGGTTCTGTACTATGACTATAGTGCACTGTACCCTGGGTTCGAGGACTGTCACTGCTTCATATTTTCATACATGGCAGAACAGACTGCGTCAAGAAAAGTGAAGCAAATATAAACATGTTTACCTGCTTTTGCTGAACTATGCCCAAATTTGACCAGACTTGCACAACATTGTTCAATATTGACCAACATTGCTGAACAGTGCCCAATAATTGCTCAACATTGCCTGTAGTTGTGCTATTTAGTGTGTGCAATTTTGTTTACATATACTAAATAGTGGTGAGAGCTGTTTAGCACTGCTTTATATTGCTTAACACATAGCAATCATGCCTCAGGTGGTGCTGCAGGGCTGCCTATGTCGGATGCACATTTTATATTTCCTATACATGTTTGTTAACAGGTAGTGTCAAGTTAGGCATCCCTTTTACTATATGTGCGAGTCAGAGAGAGGTATCATTTCCAGGGTTCCTACTGAGCCAGTGTATATGCTATGGGTTGCCTCTTTGCCAAGGCCAAAGCATACTGGGCATGCCTCCTTCTGCCTACTGGGGCAGGCTCAGGTTGTTCCTCCTCTGAGCCACGCTCTGCCTGTGATGGCCTTGGCAATGGTGGGGGGCTGTTGTGCCCGGCCCTATGCTGCTCCTGCTGCAGCTGTTTTTGCAGGATCATATTGTGTAGCATAGCACATATTTGGATACATGTAGTTGGTGAGTACTGCAAGGCTCCACCAGATGTGTCCAGGCACTGGAACCCTGACTTGAGCAGCCCAAACACACCCTCGATTACATTTTGTGTTTGTGCGTGTGCCTCATTATGGTGTTCCTGTTCAGGTGTGTGTGCATTTCTGATGGGTGTCATCAGCCACGGCTCAAGTGCATATCCAGCATCCCCCACTAGGTGACCATGAGGGATGTCCCCATTGGCAAATGTCTGGTACAGCTGTGTCAGATGCCAGATATGGGAGTCATGGTAGCTTCCAGGGCAGCCAGCACACACATTCAATATTATGCCCTGGGCATCACACACGACCTGGCAGTTGATGGAGGGGTAACCCTTGTGGTTATAGTAGACCCTATCCCGCTCACCAGCTGGTGCTTTGATGTGAATGTGCGTGCAGTCTATTGCACCCACTACCTCAGGGTATTCCGCTATTTGCTGGAAGAGATGCATATTGCGGGCCAATACCTCACGGGAATTGGGGAAATATACATGATCACCGACATGTGCTGACATGGCATTCAGGAACTGGTGCAGTACCCTGCATGCTGATGCCTGTGAAATCCCCATCATATCACCAGTTGGTCTCTGGAAGGTACCTGTTGCTAGTATTCTTAGGCCAACACATACCTTGGTTTCCACTGGGATGGGTTCCCCTCTGTTGGTTCTGTGTGTGAGGCGTGGCCTGCACAGCTCAACAATTTGCTGCATGAGGTCTCTGTCCACTCTATAGCACTCCATCTCCAGCTCATGTAGCCTCTGGTAGGTTACCCTGGGCCTGTACACTCTTCTCCATCTCCTCACTGTGGGTTGCTCAGCAGCATTCGCATTGTCACCACCTTCAGCATGTTGCATATGTCACCTTATAACAGCAATGGCATCCCCTAACATTTCTTTGTCCCACTAAAGCTTTTACTTCTATTAGCTTACTGCAGTGTTGCTGTGTCTCTGAGAAAAGCATACTGGAAAGTTGTTTGCTGAGTTTTAAGTGCTGGGCTGGGCTAGTGTACCGCCTGTGTAATTGCCTGACTCTGATTGTTTTCACCTGCTAGCTCTGCTAGTACTCCCTGGTTAACTTCCTACTATTTGTTGTGCTTCCTTTTCCCTTTCTGTTTCCTCAGGGGGAGCAGCACCACGCAAACAAGTGCTAACATGCACACACCAGCTCACACACGCGCGCACACATGCTTACACGGGCTACAACTTACTTATTCTTGCTAACACACGCACACACAGGCACAAACGCGCTTACACGGGTTTCAACATCCTTACACTTGCTTACTCCAACTTAAACGCGCACACAAGGGGCACACACATGCACACAGGCTTACTTGGTTTTACAGGGGCGCACACGCATGCATACACATTGCAGGCATTTCTACAAGAAACTTTGGTGTTGTTCACGGCATACACCTTCAATTGCTTGCCTTTAGCTAGGGTACCTATTGACACACCTCTTCCAGTGATTAGTATCTGACAGCAGACACATGCCATTCTACTCCAATGAGCTTCACTTCTCTCAGACATACCCCCTTATGATGTCACCTATCTTCTACTCTGTTACACCCCTTATCCTACTCCTACACCACACTGACTGTGCTCTTTTGCTATGTAAACTTGTGATTCATTATCCTTAGCCTCATTTGCATAGGATTGCCTACTAATGCTTGGTTACATCTCTTAGACTGAGCTTCCCCCCTTAGCAACCTCTACTTGGTAGCCATGTTGTCTTTGGACTGCCATTCCCTTGCATTGTATATTAGGGATTACTGTAAAATACACATGTATGCATTTTAATTATTGGTTTTCTGGTTTTTAGAGTGCACCGCATTTGTGCGGCACTGTGCTATGCTTAAACATCGTGATCGGGTAAAAAAAAATATTTTATTTTAAATTTGCATTGGTGGACATTGCCAATGGCCATATTTTTGGCCATTGGCATGCTTCCTCGACTGAATGCATCCTTTTTTTCGAGCTGTCACGGCTCCGTTTTGCTATTTGCAGAACCGTACTCAGTTGTCAACAGAGTACATTTCTGCAAATAACACTACTCTCACTCGGACAGGTTAGGGTTTCCTGAATCGCAGTTTTACCTCATTTGCATGCCTTTCAGCAGCAAATGAGGTAATTTGCATATCCTAGTCCTGTCCGTGTAAGAGGAGTTTTAGGAGCTCTCTTACACACCCCTGCCGGCTGTTCCTGGATCACTCGGAAGACATGTTGGCTGTATGGAGTCTTACTCTACTCTTAGACTCCATGCAAGCCTTCGAGAATCTGGCCCACTGTGTAATACAGGGTATGTCACCCTTCCCATGTGCCCACCATGCATGTACATGCAAACAGTGCACCTCCACCATGTTCACAAATGTACACCTTGAAATCTGTACTGCACACATCACACACGTAACGTCCACTCACCGACACATGCTGCCAGTACCACACACATCAGCCAACTGGCACATGTGCGGACAATCCATGTTTGGAATTAACACTGGTGTAAACAATACTACATTGATAATCATTGCTTTGATGCATCATGCCTGCTCAGATATACCTACAAGGATATCATTACACTTTACTGTTGACAACATGCTAACATTGCTACACTGCTATTAGGTCACCCTGTGCATCAGCACCATGTTCTCCTGTTCCTGCATCAATGTCACAGATGACAGGAGGTGGTACAGTTTCATCATATGCACAGGGTGTGTTATTGTTTTTCCAGAGCCCGACAATGACCCATCCAATTGACATGTATGTATGTGTGTGTGTGTGTGTGTGTGTGTGTGTGTGTGTGTGTGTGTGTGTGAGAGGGACAACAGTACAGTATGGGTCAGTGCTGATGAAATGTGTGTGTGTATGTGTTAGCCCTACATGTTGGTAGTATGTGTGTGTGTCTGCATGCACACAGTACCCCCTTGTGGCTGCCAAATACGGGAGGTTGTGGGACAGCCACAGACTGCACCTGCCAGGCTGTACAGATCAGTGTCTCCGGCCACGGACACAGTACCTGTGCCTGGCAGGGGTGACACGGACTGTATCGGGTACTAAGCCAGACTGAGTACTACCGTCAGAGGCAGAGGGATGTTGACTGGACCCATGTCCCTGTTGGGACTGGCCAGAGCCACGTGCACGTGGTCATCTCGGATGGTCTACCGACAGCCCAGCCACAACATTGCTGGGGCTGGTACTGGCAGTACGGGAGTGGCTGGCACTTGTGTGTTGTCCGCGATGACTGCCAGCTGATGATGTTGCTAGCATACGTCCACGTCAATGTCCAAGCCGTCCTGCACTGTCCTGGCACATGGACATTACATTGCAGAGGACATCTAGTGTCTCCCCCAATGTCTATCAATGACATTGGTGTAATTGCGAATGGCACCGGCAAGGTCACGATACTGTCATTGATCGCGGTGTTATGAGCCCTCTGCGCACTTAGTCCCTGTCTGTTGTACTGTTCCATACATGCCTGTGCTTGCATCACAGCCCAGAACATACCTGAGGTTGTGAGACCTGTGCAGGCACGTCTGCCAGGGGCATTATGACCAGCGGTGCTCCCACGAGAACCCCTGGACATATGCCTATGTGGTACCGTTCCCGGTGTCTGGGCATGGCTGCTGTGTGGAGTTGCATGTGCTATAGATTCCACACTTTCCTGGTCAATGCCTACCATATGCTGTCCCTCACCTAAGGCCATTGGTGTTGAGGGATGTAATGGCAGTACGTATGTGCGTATAGATGTGGTGGAAAGCTGTGTACTGTCGATTGGTGGACCAACGACAGACCCTGTCAAACATGCCTGTGCCACAACGCATGTATCACCATGTTCACTATTTGTGGCAGTGACCTCAGGTTCCCTTCTGCACCCATCCAACAATACCTCAGCACCAGTGAGAGGGAGACAGGAAGCACACTTTACCATCTGTACAGGATGTTTTCACACATGCATACATGCACACATGAGCACATGCACACATGCACACATGAACGCATGCACACATGCACACATGAACACATGAACACATGAACGAACACATGAGCACATGAACACATGCACACATGGACACATGAATACATGAACACATGTACACATG
Source organism: Protopterus annectens (assembly GCF_019279795.1). Taxonomy (NCBI): domain Eukaryota; kingdom Metazoa; phylum Chordata; order Ceratodontiformes; family Protopteridae; genus Protopterus; species Protopterus annectens. The sequence goes on along the minus strand of NC_056730.1, from coordinate 1,079,217,227 downwards.
CACACATGGACACATGCACACATGAACACATGCACACATGCACACACGAACACATGCACATAAATACACTACTCAGTCAAGTTGATACACACACATACCATCAGCAATATGGAACATATTCATTAGTGATTGATGGTGGAGTACAGTATCACAAGCCAAAGAGTCCTATCACACGTGTCAGCATGCAGGATGTGTGTTGCTCAACAGCATGCAGTACGAGTGTAGAGAGTCCTTGTTGATAACAGTATACATGTCGTTGATGCATGTGTGTTGTTCAGTGATTGGCCTCATCCTGGAACACAATATGTACATGGACACAATATTGCACTGCAAGTCTGAAACACTTTCCAGTGTCCTGTGCACCATCACTCATAGGTATACATACCATGGCCGGATGCACACAGCTGTCAGGTGTATAACAATGAATGCTATGTGTAGTACTGTAGGTACTGTAACTGGATGTAGTGTAGTACCATGAGCACTCATCAGGCAGCATCATGTGGTCACTCAAGGCCACTGATGTATGTCACACTGGCAACTATCTTGCTGTACCTGACCTGCACCACTTAGGCTACATTTAACATTTCAGAGACAGTTGTTACATGGGCATGTCAGGTGTTCAATAAGGAGCATTGCCTAACATGACTGTGTTGTGTGTTGATGTGTGTCACACCGCCCCATGATAGGCCTCTTCCCCCAGGTATAGTATGCGTGCTGTGTTGATGACATATGGGATACTGGAGTATGACCTTACAGCAGGTGTCTACATACGCCATGTGTATCATATTAACACATACTGCATATGACAAAATGGTGTATGTTGTGTGCATGTGTATTGACTGCCATACAATGTCCACTACAGTGTACACCACTTGTTTGGGATGCTCTGTGTGTTGCATGTGTATGAGTCAGCTACTCATGTCACTGGGATGTGCATAGTCCCACAGAGAACATGCAGAGCATGCACTATGTGTAGGTGTTTAACATGTGTATATGGCCTACAACTCTCTTATGACATGCACATGTTATATGCTATATTAACTGTAGCCCACTCACCAGCATGGTTCTGCTGTCTTGCTATCACACCAGAGGAACCTGCAAGGATATGAGGCAGTTTGTCAGTGTCAACAACTATGACATTGCTGCTGTGAGTTTGCAATTATACAGTAGTACATGAGGTGATAGTCACAGGCATACAGATAATGTTCCAAATTATCAGTATTGCATGACACCAGGCTCCACATATTCTGCATACACAGTACACATCTGATAAATGCATATTATAACACTTGAGATAACAGTGGTCTACAGATATGCCATGTTACCTGCACGCTCTGTATCGCCGTGCTGGGTGACTCCGGCCTCCATGATGACACAGTTGTGTTGTACTGGTTGGCCAGGAGCCACCATGCTGAGGAGCAGCTCTTCCACTCTGGTGAGGGGGGATGTGTTGCAGCACCACCTCCTGTGGCAAGCTGTTGTCTGTGGACATCAGAGGCATGCTGCCAGACATGTCTGATTAAATCACTGCAGTGATGGCGTATCTGCTCATAAGTCCGGTTATGCATGCCTACATCATTCACCTGACGGACATCCTGCCACAGTGCAGTGCGACCATGCTGGTCCTGGCAGGTTCTGGAGAACAGCAGGTTATAATGGTGTATGAGTGCATCTGATATTAATTCCTCCTCCTCAGGGGAAAATGCTGGTTTCCTGTTGTGTCATTACCCTGGAAGACAATGAAATAGTAATTGTGAGCAAGTCATGTGGCACACTCAACATTCTAATGTACAGACATCAATGAAATGCCATATATAGCAACCTATTGGCTGTCAGTAGATACACACTTTTAATACCACATATGACTGCTAAGCCCACAACTGCCTCACAATGCCTGGCACATACTATATACCAAACCATGTTCTGCACAGCAACAAAGTGGAACCAGTATGTAAGACTATACAACAGTACATGACACACTGTATGTGACACAATGCACCACCTAGCCAAAGGAGGTGTATATGATGCTAATGCATACAGACATTTGTCATCCATTGAAATGAATGTACAGTACGGTTACAGTACTACCAGTACACCACGCTACTTGCTGATAGCAAATCCCTCAGTAACATATGTGCACATTCATCACTATAGGTGGCATACTGCTGTACTACACTATACATGTTGCTAGATACGCACTTATATCCTGTGACACACATACCACCGAGGCCATGTTACAGGCATACCCACACACACATCAGACATACCTACAAGACACAAAGGTATGGCAACCCAGATTAGATTTACCTGTGTACCACACAGCACTGTGTGTCAGCACCTACATAACCTCATGCATGAGGTATGTAATGTGTGAGGACTACAGGTAACAAACAAAACAGTGTTACCAAGCCATGTGGATATAAACCATACTGTGCAGTTGAGGCCTACAGCTTCAGGTAGTACTATAGTCCATATGTGAGTTGTATTCACTAGTGTTAACAATCAATAAGCATACATGTACTGCTTTAGCCTACAATGGCACACTACAGTCGACACCATGGGACTACGTCACAACGTATGCCATACTGCTTTTCCTGCTTGGCAATAGCATATGTACCTTTTGATGGGATTAGAGCTATGACACTACATACCATGGTATACATAGTTTCCCACTAGGCTATCACACATATACACATCTTTGACACATTCGCCTACACATTCTCCATCACACCCAGTCAACCTCACATAGCATGTGATGCAACAGGTACATGCGTGTGTGTATCGGGTCCTAGGTAGCTGATAGGCTGTTATCCGTAGGGCCTATGGAAGCCTAGACATATGGTACCCTGCACTTCAACACCCATGTAATGTAGGTTAATGTGCCCCTGTCATGCAGAGCCACAGAGGTGATTACCGGGTTGTGTTTCCTATCTCACATCCAATCATCATGATTATTCATGGCAACTGCTAAGGAGGACCTTCATTTGCTGTTGATAGGTAGTTGGTTCCACAGTATGCTATGTGTAGTATGGTATGTGTCTGTGATGATAATGTGCCACTCAAGCATGTTCTGCTTTTTGACTTTACAAGGTTTAGATCAGTAGAGTGTGTAGCTTGTATGGAGTGCCATCTGTTTACATGGAGCACATCCAACACCTGTGGGTTTGGCATAGCTTTGTATGTTAGGCAGAGGTAGCCTCTAGGTAGGCGGTATGCGACACAGTGTAGCTGTGGTTTTGTAAGACAGTCAACATATGGCATCTGTTTGAGTCCGGTAATACTCTTTGTGAGGTATGTGACTGGGGTCTACAGTTGCTGTGGATGTCTTCTGAGGTACATAACAACAGGGACATTGTACTCTATCATGGGTGTTATGACTGATGAGTAGAGTGGAACACTGACCTCTGTTTCCATGGATGACACACCTTTACTGATGACATGTGGACTGTACTCAGTTTACATGACTAGTGTGGCACAGTGATTATCATAAGGGACACTACTGTCCACCTGTGTCCCATAGTCTCTTATCACACCTTCGGTGTTGAGTAGACTACCACCTATGTGTAAGTTCATGGGTACAGGGTTTTTAACAACAAGGATGGCAATACGTGTGCAACATTGAGCTGGAGCGTACATCTGAACATCCACTGGTGTACACATAGATATGCATATCGGCACATATACAGTCCACCTTTCATGGTGGGAATATCAATTATGCAAAGGTTGAGGGGGATACAATTATGTAATGATATTGCACAGTCTTGTGCAGAATGCATGGAAGGTGTTCTCAGCCCATATATCTTTAGCAGGACCCCCTATCTGGAAGACTATAAACCTAACAAATCATACCCATGGCATTTGAACAACACATGTCGTATGCCAGCACTGTATGCTGTCTTGTTTGACACACACTACAACCTACATATAAATATGCACATAACAACCTGCACCAACATATAAATGTCTGCCCTTCACAAACAGTTGCAGTATGTCCCTTGCTCTATGCACATGTTCAGATGCTTATAAATCAGACACATATGTATCTCGCCATATGTGTGTGCCATACAGACACAAGGTCCACACTGTTGTAAGTCCATACACCTCATGGATGACCTGTTGGGCCTTGCTACAACATGGGCAGTTGTCACAAGTGTGCATATAGTAATAGTACAAGGGTATATATAGCTGCAAATGATACATTACTATACTAGCCTGCTACAGCAGTTGCCAATGCTAAGCTACACATTATGTGACTATCATGCATGTCTTACTCCGTGACATCCAAGTTTATATAGGTGTTTGCACTACTCCCCCAAACTGCCATTAAACACAGTACTGTACAGACCATGGATAACATGTTCAGATGTTTGACATGTACTGCTGAGCTACATATGTCACACTTATGTCCCACTGCACACAGCTACACACCAATTTCTGCATGGCAGTACTTATGCATGGCATCAGTGCATACATACCTGCTGCTGCCACATATGCATGTTTCAGAGGATTTACAGTACTATTCATAAACATCTACTACTTGCCGGTAACTACAAACTGTTACATACCTGTATGTCCCTTTCAGGTCTGTCTGTGTATTCTTTGAGGTATTTTTTTTTATTAAGTACAGATACTTACTTATGTTTACTTTGTGCTTTTTTTGTCTTAATTGATAACTTTAGTTTTGATTAGGTATATAAATTTGTTACCTAATTTTTATTTTTTTTCTTACATGCTACTGTCTACAGGAGCTGTTCATTTGCTTGAACGTGCAATGTAATGATTGCATGTGGGGATAGCAAGTACAATCTGCTTTTATAGGTATCTGCACATGTGCATGTGATGCCCTCTGCACCGATTGTTGCCCAGCATTTAGTAAATGCATACAGCCTGCTGAGTGGTAATTGCAGTACTCACTACCATAGCAACCCAATGCTATAAATTGCTAAGGTATGTAATGTTGCCCTTTCAGATTTCCAGAGTGGGGCTCATGCTTGTTTGCTGTGGACATTGTTGTGTAAGTCAGAAGGTTGGTATACGTCTTATAAATGAAGCTAGAGGTGTAGACAGTGATGTACATGTTGTACTCAGACCTGACTGTTGCCACTTCCAGTAATGAGCTATCAGTGTAGAGTTTTACTCACCACTACAAATGCTTACACAACATGTATGTGACTATGTAGTTTCTTTTCTACTCATATAATTAACTGCCATACAAATGTAGTTATTGAGACATATTCTTTTGGCACATGAACTGTTTGTGAACTGTTATACTGGGAATATTAATGTACTCACTTCTGCAGGGTTTGTGTTTTTTATTGTTGACATTAGCACAGGGTTCGCAGGACAACTGGACAATTCCAGTACTGAGTATGCCTACCTACACACTTGGTAGACCCTAAACACACGAGTATCTTTTAATTGTGGGGGGGATGCTTACATACAGAGAGCGTTATGCATTAATGTGTGAATATTATCTTACTGGACTTACAGGATTGGTGTGTACCTGTGAGTTTATCAGGGCAGGTGGTCTGTCTGCATAGTTCCCAACTGTGAACCTATCCAGATGGTAGCCAGAGGTTACACTGTCATTCTTTGTCTGTGCAACTCACATGTGTTTTCAGCACTGGTACAATGGCATTGTTACAGTCAGTTGCTACCAGTACACAGCGACATCTATTGGTATTTCTGTGTTGTACTCCTACATAAGGGTATGCTTGTGGAGGTCCTACCAAAGTTATTTGCAGAGTGTGTAACAGCAGTATAGCCTATATGCCTGTGTGTTTGTGCTCTACCAGGCCTATGGAACACTCAGATACATCTTTGCATGGAGTCAGGGATAGGTAGTTGAAAGTGAGGTACACCTTACACATAATACGGACAGTAGGTGTAGACTTCAGTGAAGCAGTGCATATGGATTAGTACTCCTTTCATGAAGTACAAGCAGTGTCTACTGTTATTATTGTCAGTATTCATTGTGTAATAGCCCACCTTTCTGACTGACGTCAGTACTTTTCTGAGGGATTCGGAGGGAGACAGCTAAAATATGTTTCACAATCAGGGACATCCCTGGAAAGTTGTCATAGTTAGGAGGTATGGCCTCTGCCCTACTCAGATATGCCAGTGTTTGTCCTGCTATGATACTGTGTGGGGGTTGTAAAGTGCCTCTATAACATAATTTTCTGCTTGAATGGCTGCTTCTCACATCACACTCATGTAATGCAATTCCACAACAATTGCTGGTAAAGATCCACAGAACAAGCTTTGTGTTTTGGCCTTCCTATTTTTCCTTTACATTCACTCATTGTAATGCATGATATATTTTTTGCAGCACAAAGTTACTGTATATTTGTTGTGGCTTAGTGGTGCTTCATGCAGTCTAATGTGTCCAAGGTCTGGGGTGCGACACTGACAGAGGTATTTTATTTTGCTACTGAGCAGAACAAGGGCCCTGACACAGAGTGACTAAGGCACTTTTAAGCAGTTATAAGTGGGTTTGTATGGGTTTGCGTGACACTTAGCGATGCATAGCTAAGCGCACACATGCACACACTCGCTTAAACCCACTTACTACTGCTTAAAAGTGCTTACTCCCGCTAACCACCATGCTAATTTCTTTGAAAGAAAAGAAAATGTGGAGATAGGAAAGTGGTGAAAAAAGGGGGCACAAAGAGGGAAAGACAGTAGGAAAATAAGCTCGGGATGTGCAGGACGGGTTTAGGGAAGGTCCATAGCTGCCCATTTCTTTACCAGCAACAGCTGTGCATATATTGCAAATTTGGAGTGAAATTTGAAACCTTCCACCCCTGAGAGAGGGGTGAGGACAACGAAGTATGTTGTACTGCCAATTATAATTATCAGTTTACATGTCCAGTGGACATTTGTGCAAAATGGGCAGCTATGTATGGGGTGTAATTTTTTTGCGGGTACAGATTGCCCTTTTTTTTTTTCAGGGGAGAGAGGAAAGTGAGGTAGAGGAAGTAGGTATATTTGGGGGGGTAGGTTGGGTAGGTAAACAGACAAGACAAACAAGATGCATACAGAGGCAAAGTATGAGACATGGGGTGGGTAAACACAATTGACGGGGACGGATGTTTGGAAATCGCAAGCCCATGAGCCCACAGATGGTAACAGTTGGACTGAGATCCCCACCCATGGGCTGTCACCAATGAACCTTCACAGACCCGAGGGTCGCTATACTAGGGGCTGCGTAGGAGGGGCAGGCTCACCCGTGAGTCGTGCCATTCTCACCCTTGAGCTGGAGTAGGGGATCAGCGACTAAACGCTGGATCTCCCTACGCACCACAACCCGGACCCTTCTGAGGGTGACAGGAGGCCCTTCTCCGCCCACGCTTGCAGGGGGGGACAAACCCCATCCCCTGCAGCACTTCCACCAGAGGGTGGCACAGGACCAACGGAGGAGGGTAGCCCAGGCTGGGCACCAGACCTGCTGGTGCCAGGTGCAATTGCCAGCTGAGGAGGAACAGGTGGGTCCGCTGGGACCGGCCTTCCAATACATTCTGTGATTAGGTGTGTTTAATTACAACATAGACAACAGCATTACAAATTAGTTGTAACAGCATGCAGTAATATTCCCATTAACCCAACACACCAGGGTTACAACAGTTGAACAGCAAGCATAACACATGCATATATTGAACGACAGTGGACATTACAACAGCATGCAGGGATGATTGGTGGCAACAGGCCACCAAGATTGTGGTGTTTTAACAGGGGATATGCATCAAAGTAAATGCAGATTTTATAGAACAATAGAACATATGTCCCAACAAATGTTATGAGATTAGACATACCCATTGATGTGTGGAATTGCATTGTTTATGCACATGGAGTAGGGTGTAAAAAGAAACCTCCATTAACATCTTATTAGTACTTTAACTCTACACTACATTTCTGTTGACTGCAGGTGTACATCCCCTACATGTATTATTACACTAGGCAGCATGCATTAGATTGCGTTATGGGTTTGGCTAGTTCATTATATACCTGGCCTATATCTGACATAGTAACTGTCCACGATGCAGATGTTACTGCTACATACTTGTATTTTATTTATATATTTATGTATCTGCACATCTGGATGTGTTCATGTGACATTTTCACTTGATTTTCTACACAACCCTAGCTTTCAGGTAGCACACTCACATTTCTGGGGAACACCTTGACAAGCTACTCTTGTGCCAGATTTACCTATGCATGTCAGCCATTTAACAACTGTTGAGGACTATTACATGCTTCACAGCTACTGGCACTTCCTTCATCCACTTTATATGAGACTGCACAACTGTGGGTTGTCAGCACTTAATACAACAGTAATATTTATTTAATGCAAGGGTACAACAACATTTCTAAGTAACTGACACAAACACACTCCAAGTATTATACCTTTCTTATTTACATTAAAACTATTTTCTACAAGCTCTCTCCTTTATTTGATATTACAGTGCATACAGTAGACCTATTCAGGACATATTATACCTTTATTGATAGGTTACAACACTGTTTTTCAGGCTCACTCACTTATTTTCTATGACAGTGCATGCAACGATAGTATTCCAGACATATTTTACCTTTATTAATGGGTTACTACACTCTATTCCTGGCTATCTGACTTATGATATGTAACAGTACATGTAGAGGATTTATTCAGGGAATAAATGTTATATGCTTCACAGCTACTGCCACTTCCTTCATCCACTTCTTATGAAATGCACAACTGTGGGTTGACAGCACCTAATACAACAGTACTATTTATTTATTGCAAGGGTACAACAACATTTCAAAGTAAGTGACACAGACACACTCGAAGTATTATACCTTTATTAATTACATTGAACACTCTTTTCTACAGGCTCTCTCCTTTATTTGATATTACAGTGCATACGGAAGACATATTCAGGACATATTATACCTTTATTGATAGGTTGCAACACTCTTTTTCAGGCCTGCTCACTTATATGTTATGACAGTACATGCAGAGATAGTATTCCAGACTTATTTTACCTTTATTGCTGGGTTAGTACACTCTATTTCTGGCCCACTGACTTATGTTATATAACAGTACATGCAGAGGATTTATTCAGGACATTTTATTGCTGTATTATTGGGCTACAACACTTTTGTCATGCTCCCTCACATATATCATATAACAATACATGCAGAATAATTACTAACCTGCCTGGTGGCGCAGCCTTAGCAGCCTATCTGCATAGGCTTGCTGATTCATAGCACGAACACCTGCAGCTGTGAAGTAAATGAAGGGATATTGAGACATACCTATCCATTATTTAGACTACATTAGCATGTCTTACATACTGCTTTCCATGGCTACCTACTTAGTAATGGGGCATCATGCATATGACGGGCCTCCTGGATCCATTGGTTCAGAAGGTCCTGCTTTCGTCTCTTCCGGTCTGCATGGTGGTGACGGACCTGCTCACCAGTCCGAGGGATGCCTGTGGCACTGGTGAGTTCATGAGCCAACTGGTTCCAAGCCTCTGCCTTATACTCCATCCCTTGGAACTGGCCCTGCAAGAGTCGAGTCTCATGACGATGGACTAGGAGACAAACCATGTATTTTGACTCCTCAATGCTCCAGCGTTGCGCTCTAAGGTGAGTACCCTCTCCAGCACCAGCCATTCTAACTGCAGATGGGAGCTACAATCAGTTATGGCGAGTATTCCCGCCTATGGAACTTAAATATGCTGCATTTCCCGCACTTTTTTGTGATTGGCCATTTTTGAAAATTCTAGGCTGACTGCAGACCTGCTTAGCAATGGTTAATCTAACATTTATAAGTATATATATGCTAACAGTGGATGTTTATCCTAAGCTGCTGTGGCTTAGTGGTTCAGTACTTTGATTATGGTGCACAGTGTCCTGGGTGCAAACCTTATCATTGCTTTTTATTTTACTACTGTCCAGACAGGTTAGGGGGTGTGGCTGTGTTTAAACAACTTTGCTCTACATTGCTCCACGTTGCCCGACAGTGCGCTGGTTGGCGTGGTACATACCTCCACACAAACCGATTGCGCTGGGTAAAGCACTATTTAGCTATGGGCAACTACATTGCGCTGGGTAAAGCACGATTTAGCTATGGGCAACTACATTGCACTGGGTAAAGCGTGATTTAGCTATGGGCAACTACATTGCGCTGGGTAAAGCGCGATTTAGATATGGGCAACTACATAGCACTGGGTAAAGCGTTGCTTAACTGCGGACAATTATATGTCAGGTTCCTTTATAAATTTACATTTTGTTCACTGATACATAGGCCATTTCAATGCTTTTTAGTAAATGTTTCATTGTATATGTCAGGAATTATTTCATATGCTCATTTTTAAAATAAAATAGGACGGGGAATGGGGGGACTCGAACCATGAATGCCTCCTCTTTGTGCAAACACTCTTCCACTACGCTATTATTGTTTGGCATAATTTGCATACACATTCCTTATTATGCTCTTCCATGTCGAGATTGCTAACTGCAGCTAAGCAATGGGCACACCAGCGCACACACGTGCAAATATGGGCAGCTATATCGGGAATTAGAAAAAAAAAATTAATGTTTTACTTTTTATAACTGTGCTGGGGGTTTACAATGTCAGGGAGTGTGGTGTTGGGCACATGAACATTTGAGCGGACTCACTCTTGTGTGTTGACATTTTGCATTTCACACACTTGCAGGGGCGTGGACCTTTAGACTGCTCGGCAGTCGGACATGCCCCCTGCTTGCCTGCATGGTCCGTGTTTGGCTTGGGCTAGAGTCAGCATGCCCTCATGAATATTCATTGCACGCTGACTTCATACTGTTCGACTACAGCCTCTGAGTAAGACTTATTTAGTCTTACACGGAGGTTTCGTGAATCCGGGGGATTATGTATTTATCTGACTTTAAAGTGTTCCAGTTTACTGATCCTTGACTAGAGAAAATTTATGTAACAAACATGAAGGATAATACTTTTAGGTACTTATGTATTATCGCAACCACACACTGTCAGCATCCAAGGCATTCTCGGCAACATTCCATTCTCAGTGAACTACTGTGCTGCCGAGAATGCCGTGAATGCTGAGAATATGTGGTTGCAATAATACATTAACCATACTCTTTTAAACTGCCCTTGTATGCAATCATGGTGTTATTTTTTTCAGCGTGGTTGTATTAAAAAAAGTATTATGTCAATCACGCTGAAAACATAAGCAGAAGACACGTTTGCTTGTTTTTTTTAAGACAGTATTATCGCAACCACGCTTGGCGATGCTTTCTGGGTTGGCTGTTATTCAACCACACTCCCCCTTGGAAAGCAGTGTCACAGAAGAGTTTGCCTGAATATGTTTTGTTTGGGGGGGGACTTCTGTTATCAGCTTTATTTCTGTATTTCTGCAATATTTTCTGATGCAATCATATTACATTAGATGACTTGCTTGAAATATGTGTCCTCACAACCATGCTAAATATGTGTACTAACTCTTTGACTGATATACTTCACAATGGGGAAATACTCCTAGGTAAAACAATGTCAGGTGTAGCATACATTCCTCCACATTATCACCAAACCAGACACAGTCATTCTGGTAGCTGCACGTGCGCTTTAAATGCTTTATAATATGAACATGAATGTGCTAGACGGCTGGAGAGAAAGCTGACAATGTGTGTGGTTGCGATAATACTTAAGTACCTACTTTTATTTTTCCCATAGTTGATTTTGGGTGTAATTGTTAATCGCATACGCTTGGCCTAGGAAAGTGATTATCACATTTCATGGGGGAGCACATCATACTTTTCTCTTTTAAAGGACAGGTACAATTCAATTATTAAGTTTTTATCTTAAGCAAAAGACACATAATGCATTTAATGCACATAAAGGTGCACTAGTCTGCAGATATTTCATCTGAATTTATTCATGTTGTTCTATTATTCCCAGTGGAGTATTTCACTGTATAACATTTTAGTAATATATGCATGTGTGTGTGTGTGTGTGTGTGTGTGTGTGTGTGTGTGTGTGTGTGTGTGTGTGTGTGTGTGTATGTGTGTGTATAGATATAGATATATATATATATATATATATATATATATATATATATATATATATATATATATATATATACAGAGAGAGAGAGGGAGACCCATTACACACGTGGGGGATTCTTGATTTGCTTAACTGAATACTGTACTATGCTTATTTGAGGGATGGTGCATGATGGCTCATGATTTCTAACCTTATGGAGTGTTTGTTTATAGAGGAGGTTAGAAACTGATGGTGTGCATGGAGTTAAAGAAAAGTAGCAGGAGACAAACAGAAATGAGTGGGTGAAGGAGGAGGACAAGAAGGGATTAAAGCAATGGGAAGTACCTGGAAGCATGGAGTCAAGGAGAGGAACAGGAAGGGGAAGAAGGGGTAGCTGGGTGTGAAAGATGGTTAAAGGTTTAAGTGAAAGCTAGAGTACCATGTTGGTCCTTGGCAGCATGTGTTCTAGGTTAAACCACCATAGCTGTCTGTCAGGTGTAGACCCCTGAGAGGTTCAAGAGTCACTGAAGACCTAGCAGTGCAATGGAGGGGAGAGTGAAGTGGTATGCAAATAGCTGAACAAGGAAAGGCAGGTAGAGAGGTTAGAGGAGGGTGGATCTTTGCAGTGGAAGTAACACGGGCTGTAGACTCCTGGAATGTGTGTATGGGGGGTATGTCATCCAGCAGAGAGAGGAAAAAATTCAAATCAGACTTCAGCAGACCAAATTTAAAAAGTGAGGGATAATAAAGGTGGGAGGAATATTGTGGAAGGTGGCTTGCTGCAGTACAATGAAAGGAGGAAGAAAAGGGGAACTGTTGGTATTGGTGGGTAGCATGTGAACACATGCATGTTGATTGCTAATGAGGGTCTTTGGGGGAGACAGGTGATAACAGGTATGGAAATAAGGGGCAGAAATTGAAATTTGTCCAGATTTGTGGGCCAAACTTGGATGATGCCGATTATTAAGGTCTTTTATGATGTGTGGCAGGATAAGGCCCCAGAAGGGGTTTTTGAATTAACTACAGGGGATTTTACTATATTGTATTACAGAATACCCCGATATGGGCAGGAAATATAGAAAACAGAGAGACATGTGGGCAAGAAAAGCAGCTTTATTGGATTGGGAAAGTAATGAGAGGTGGGTTGATGTATGAAGAAGGCTCAACTCCAATAAAGACAGTGGATTAGATAGATTTTTGTTTAGGGGATGGATAACTTTAGAAGTGATTCAGGTAACTATAAAGGCTTGTCTGACCATGCAGACATTAAGAAAGTATTTAAGATTGATGAAAATGAAGTAGATAAAAATGGTTGAGATTGACGCTTTGGGTGTGAGGAATCAAGGTAGGGAGAATATAGGAATGGCTCTGATAAACTACATTATTTAAATTAGTGAAAAAGAAAGGTAATGAAGAAGTATAATGCTTTTTGAAGATGAAGTTGCCATTTACTGGGATCTTTATGAGCCAGGAAGGGCATTAGAAAGAGACAGGAGGTAATTGGAGGAGGGATTAGGATGTTACAACATAAGCAGCAAATAACAGGAAGGTATTAATATGGCTTGAGAATTTGATATAATGAAGTTGAAAATGTGTGGAAGAATTATAAAATAGTAATCGATCAAGGATTTTTCTGTGAGGCAGGATTTCTGGCAGGCACAAGGTGACAGCATGGGGACAGTTCTGGCCTGGAATGTAAAGGAGAAGAGGTTGGAGTCTCAAATTGAAGATTTGATGGGAGCTGAATGAGCAAATTGGTATGATATAGAGGGTATTAGGGGAGTAATGAAATAAATTTATTTAGGGTGTATAAGTTTACTCAAATGGTCAAGAGAACATGGAGAGGATCTGAGAAAGGGAGGCAAGAGGCAGGAAGATTTCATTACTACATTGAATAGGAAAAAAGTTCCAGGTTAGGATGGGTTTGTGGGAGGATTTTATAAAACAATTGAAAAGGCATTAAGTCATTCATTCTATAACATTTGCAATAAAGGGCTGAATATAGAATAGCTGCCAGACTCCTTCAGAAGTATGAGGGTGGTGTTGATTCCTAAGTCATGTAAGGGTAAGTATGACCCCTGGTAATTTTATGCCAATATACCTAATTAATGTGGATGCAAAAATTTAGCTATGATTTCAGCCCAAAGATTGGAGAACATAATACCCAAACTGGTGGAGATTAGACAAAGATGTTTTATCAAGAGGAGGACACATGTAGATAGCTGGTGACTAGTAAATTAATTTTTAAACAAAGGTCATAAGGGTCCAATGGGGCAGGTGTGTGTAGTTTTCTTAGACATAAAAATACTTTAAATACCTTAGAGATTATCTTTGATTAGAAGGTGTTGGTGGATGTATGGTTTTGGCTATGTTTTTCTAAGTGGATAACAGGTTTGTATATGGACCTAAATACAAGATTGACAGTAAATGGAGAATTGTCAAATGAAGTACAGGAAGAAAAGGGTACATAGCAGGAATGCTCTCTTTCCACAACATTTTTTGTTTTGGCGACAATGATTCTTGCACAGACAGTAAGAACATTCTTGGAAGATTTGCTGAGCTGCTGGAAGGAATTCTTTACTTTTTGCAGATGATCATACATTGTTGTTGGACAGGTTGGATTTGATTTTGTTGGTGTATATTCTATATCAGACAGATTTAAAATGTAATCTGTTTCAAAGTTCATTTGAGACTACTGGAGGTTGTTTCAACAGGGGAGAATTTGATGCAGTGTGAAACAGGAATGAAATAGCCTAGAATTAAGGTTATTCCAGTTGGGAACAGACTGTGGTAGAGAATTATGGCAAACTATTTGGTCAGCTTAACAGCTGCTTAAGATGATGTCGAAAAACAGTAGCTACCCTAGTGGGGAGAATAAATTTAGTTCAGATCATGATTCTCACTAAAGTTTTTTATTTGTTGGGGCATTTGCCTATAGATAATAATAACAATAATAAATGGATTATTAAAACATTACAGAATAGTACAGATAATTTTGTGTGAGAAAATACGGAAAGCAGGATTGCAAAAGACAGACTTGAACTACAGTAGTACAAAAATTTGAAGAAAGGGTATGCTTTGGCAATGGCTGCCTCCTGTGTCTTGATTGGTGATAGGGAATGGATGAGGAAAAAGGAGGGAACAGAGAGTTTGAATGCAAACAGAAACCAGAACCAGGAGAATTGTATGAATGGTTTGGAGAAAGTATAATAGAGAAGACCGTGTATTCCTTATGTTAGAATGTGAGTTATGGAGAAAATTGAAAATAAGTACATTAAGTACAGAGAAAGTTATTAGGGACCTGGGGACCCAAGTTGATAGCAATCTCTCCTTTGAAAACCACATTGCCAAAGTGGTTAGAAAGGCCTTCTACATAGCCCACCTCATCATGAAGGGTTTCACATCTAGATCAAGAGAGGTAATCATGCCCCTTTATTCATCCCTCATCAGGCCCATCATAGAATACAATGCCCCTTTTGGGATGTACCTTACCCGACACCTGCAGCAATTAGAAAGACCGCAAAAGTATCTCACCAAAAGGATCAAGGGTCTCAAACAGATGCCATATGCTGCTCAGTTAAAAAAACTCCAGCTCTACTCAGTTGCATACCCCCTACTTCGAGGCGATCTATGCCTGACATACAAAGCTATGTCAAATCCAGAATTAATGGACATGCTCCACCTCAGTAAATCTAAATACCTTAGAGCCACACGCTCGAGGGACTTGAACCTCAGCACAGAAATAAATAGAACATGCTGGAGGGACAGGTTCATAACCCAGAGGCTCCCTTCGCTCTGGAATAGAATTGCAGTTCATGTGAGGCAGAGCACCTCACTGAATCTCTTCAAGAAGAATCTCGATAGGTGGATGGGGGATCGTAGGTTTGTCCCAGGGATTACTCCCGTGTCACTATTAGACAGAGGCACAGTAAACTAAACCTTAAAAAGGGCACAGTATACTCAAATCAAGGGGTGATGTAAGCCATACAGAATCGGGCTAGGCTTATAATTGCCCCAGGGCAGATAGCCTAGTATGAACCTATACAGATAGAGTTGGCATAATTAAATGAAAAGGTAGAAAGGTAAAGGGTTAAGAACAATAAGAATTTGTTAAAGATGACAGGAGCAGAGGGGTATTTGATTTTCTAATAACAGAATGAGGTTTAAGAACAGTCTTAATCGGCATGAAAGGTTAAAATATGAAAAGAAATAAAATTACCCTCACTGAACTAGCTGTGCAACTGAATCAACAATCACTAAATAAAACAAAAAATAGTAGCACAGAAACATGACTGGCTAAAACATAACATTTTTATTACATAATCGGTAAGCGCTTTCACACTCCAAAAATGCTTCATCTGACCATACCATAAAAACCACAACAAACATTTAAATAGAAAATTGCATCGCATAACATCCAATCAAATTAGTAAAGAACATTCAAATACATCAATCAAAATGTCCTATCAATAAAGTATTAAAATCACTTAAAAAGCATTTTTCTATTTAAATGTTTGTTGTGGTTTTATGGTATGGTCTGATGAAGCACCTTTTGGAGTGTGAAAGTGCTTACCGATTCTGTAATAAAAGTTTTATGTTTTAGATGGTCATGTTTGTGTGCTACTGTTTTTTGTTTAATAAAGGTTAAAATATGAGCAAATTTTCTTAGCTGTTAAGGCTTATATGGTAAAAGAGGGGATAATGGGCAACACAGCAGAGAAGGGAGAATAATGATATTGAGGAGAAAAGATTTAGTGGATAGGAAGAATATGTTAGGTGTGGATGTCTATATAGGAAGTTGAGCTTTTATCAATTTCAGTATTCATAAGGAGCTTCTTAGGCTTTGTTGGAGCACACAAGATGGGACAGACTTTACTGAAATAGAGTGGAAGACAATCTTGTATACAGTGAGTAAACTGAAGATTTTGCCACTGGCTTGGGATCAATGTGTGAACTGGTTGCACAAATGGTACAGACCTCTAAGGCAATTAGCCATCTATTAGAATGTAGGGGAATGGTAATATTGGAGATGTGTAATGGAAGATGCTAGGTGCTTATATATGCTGTGGAAATGCAAGGAGGTAGTGTATATGTCAGAGAAGTGTACTGGGGAATGCAAAAGTTTGTGCATAAACGAGGGATCTTAACACTGGAAGCTCATGTTATTAGGATTAGGGTATAACAAGCAGGGATCGATTGATTCAAAAAAACTTCAGATGTTATTTATCAGGAGTTAGGTGAGAACTTTGATTGCAAAGGGACAGAAAGGAGACATTAGATGACAGAATAGTATTTTAAAGGTAAATAAGAAAATGTACAGGACAATGTTGGCTACCCAAGCAGACTGGAAAGATACGTAAAAAGTTAAACTAGGATAGGTCATGATGAGAGAGATATATTTGAGAATGTAGGAATGATGACTGAATGAAAACTGTGGATAAGAGTTACGTAATTTAGAATGTAAAGATATGAGCAGGTTATTGATCTCAAATGTAGGATCAGAACCTTCAGATTTACATGGAGATTATATTGATGCATTTAAGATGTTTTTTAATTAGGAGGGAGAGGGCATCAAAAAGGAAGTGAACTGAGATTATTTTTTGTTTAAACTTTTTAAAATAAGTCATTTGTTAGGAGGACTGTATATACATATTACAAATGTTAAGTGCATTAAGTGTGCAATTTTGGATTTACCCGTGCTTCTAGATGTGTGATCTTATGTTACTTTCTTTATTGTTTGTAACAAGCTCATAATGCAAAAATAAAAAAATAAATAAAATAAAATATAAAAAAGAAAAAAGTTACAATAGCAATATAAACATGTCTCTTTGCTGACTGTCATGTCTTGCTTATGTCACAGCTTCTGCATCAATGTTTCCACCACATGCTGTACTTTTTTATTTTATTTAGTTGTGCTACTTAGTGCAATGGAAAATAGCACAGCTCCAATACCCCCCCCCCCCCGAGCTCCAACAGACATCTGGGAATTTAGGCTGTGAGTTTACAATAGCACTATGTCTGTGTTATTTTTATCTTCTTTACATTTTTCATTTAATTTCATATATTATGAACAACACCAGATATGCCACAACACGTTCAGTGAGCAGAAGTGCTTAAAATATTGGTGAGTTTCCTGTGTGCAGCTGCCATTTAAATACAGCTGATGCCTCACATTGGTTTAAAGTGTGAGTTTAATGGTGGCAGGAGGAGACTTACTAAACTAAATGAGGAGCTGATAAGCTGAGGTGGAGCTGACTATGTCATAAGAGCTACTGCATGCACTTTAAAAATGCTATATCCTTTTTTTTTTTGCTGTGTTTGCCTCTGTTATCCATTCCTCATTAGCCCCATCATTCCCAAACAAGAGGTGAAAGGTTAACTGTGATGGAGTACCATTTAGACAATATTACAAGTGGTTGAGGCTTTTTCCAAATTTTATGCTCTAATCCCCACATGCACCTGGTAATGCTCCAAGTAGGGGCCATTTACTGGACTGACCACAAAAGTGTTACTGTACAATGGTCCTCTGATTATGCACTCTGGACTCCAACACGAGTCATCAAAAAATCCATATTGACCATGTTATCAACTCATGTCTCTATTCACTGTGTAAAATACATGATGTGCCAAAGTTCAAAGTACAGCTGTTTCTGTGTAAATACCACACTTTTTGTTAGCCAAGAGCTCCAGATCTGGTGCTAATACATATGCCAATGTCATACCAATGTCATGAGTTCATATCTATGTCCAGTGTACAATGTACATACTACACTGTTGCTCTTTTCTGCAAAGAACATGCCAACATTCAACAAACAGTTGTTACTGACTGTGTATACACTGTATGCATGAATTTCTTCAGCTATTATTACATATCTGCTTTCTTCATTGTCACAATACCCTCTGTTTGTTCATATATTTATGACTAGTTAATGCAGTTGCAGAATTTGTATTGATTTAGTATTTCTAAAACATTTCTCCCATGGCCTCTACGTCTATGGTCTGCTTGAGTCTTCATTATTAATATCCTGTTCTCTCTTTTTTTGGAATATGTGGCTTTTCAGCAATGTTGGCTTGATTTGTACTAAATTTATTTTTATTTATTTATGTAACATTTGTTATCCAGGAAAGTCCAACTTGGATCAAGGCAATTTTCAGCAGAGGCCTGGGGAGAAACACTCCAGATACATGTCTTTGTAACATGGGAGAAAACCCACATGAACGACATACAGACTCTGCACAGAAAGCACCCAGCTGAGATTCAAACCAAGAACCTCTTCTTGTGAGGTGACAACAATACCACTGCACCACTGCACTGTATATAATTTACTCAGACTATGTCTCATTTGTCACTGTCACATATCACTAAAAAGAAGTAATCACGTAAAAGGTGAGAGTAATATAGAGGATTATGATCGGCTCACTGATCAAAACCTGCTTATTATGTGTTTGAGATATGGATGCCAAGAAATTCACGTCCAGAGCGAAGCTCATGAGATGAATCTTGGCATCCATGTTGAAAACACATAAATGAAGCCTATGATCAAATTCTTTGTAGTGCATGGAGCTTTATCTGCTCCATGTACTACTAGTTACAGGGAAAAAATCGCCAAGTGTTTTTGCAGTTTCAAGACTATAAAAAACTTAGTGAGTACAGTCAGAGAGATACTGTACTGTACTTCGCTATATTTACACTCACTTTTCATACCTCTCAACTGTCTAGAGTTTTGGAGAATGTCCAGATTATTGCTCCATAGCTTAAGTCTGTTCCTCAAAAAATCTGTGTTTTTTGGATAAACCACTGAGGACTGAAGTTAGTAAATAATGACATCCATTTGAGTTTTATAGTTTGTGTCCTTCGGGAAGTGGATGCTAATACATCCTGTTATCAACTGAGTTTGTTTGAGAAGTTGGGGACACGTTACCTGTATGGACAGCAGGAATAAACAAATCTTTTATTTCTGCCACTTTCATTTGCTAGTCAGTACAGGTAGATTTTACTGCCTGGCACAAGACCCAATCTTAAGAAAGTAAGCAGAGGGTGCTTAACATTTGTCAAGATCAGATGCCGCGCCACTTTGGAACTGAACTGGTTTGTCTTTTTCTGAATGCTGGAGCATAATCTTCACGTTCCATGCACTACAATATAATTATGATGTTCTTAATGAGACAATTCTGCAATGGGCTGATATCTTGTTCAGGACTGGTTGTATTCCTTACCCCCATTACTTGTTGAGATAGGATCCTGCTTACCCATGATTCTCAAAAGGATAAAATGGGTATCAAAGGATGAAGGGTGGCAACAATGGATGAATTAGACAACATAAAATATGAAAATGCCACAGCACAGTAATATAGCAGTTATCATCACTGCTTCACTGTTTCATTCTACACTTAAGTTCTTGGCTAGGATGCTTTCTGAGTGGAGTCTGCATGGATCCCCTATGTCCATGTGGATGTTTGCCAGCAGTCTACTTTCCTCTTACATCCCAAATCCTTGCCAGAGATTAACTGATAATCCTTCAGTCTGCCTGTAGGTGAGTGGGTCATGTGTGAATGCATATATACATGTGTTCCTACAGTGGTATACTGTTTAGGATTAGTTTCTCTGTGGCGGGTACCTGGAGAATGAAAGAATGAACACCTCATAAGAAAATATAAGCATCATTTTTTTTCACTGTCCATCTCACTGAGGTCCGAATCAGCTTTTGCATAACAAAGAAAAGCAATTCTTTCTAAAATTAAAGGCATACTAAAAGTTAGAGAGTTTTGAAATATGTTGCTGAAAAACATTGATTACAGGATTTTATCTTGCAGTCTGACTCATGAGGAGCTCAACTCCCATCGGCATTTTACACATGATAGAAGATTATTTATTTTCTACCAGTTAACTATCCCGTTTAATTTGATTCTTCCTTAAATACTGTATTTAATTATTTTGCATCCATATAATGCAGTTGTGTTTCTTACAATTCAGTAACATTAACAAAGTTTAACTTCTCATAATTTACATTAGTAGGAGTCATATGGAAGAGTATGGCTTAACTTCCCAAGGAAAGAATTCCACATGTAAATGTATGATCTGGAGCTGAGATGAGAATTTATTTTGATGTCTGAGCTGAATTCCAAATGACTGAGGTGAACTCAAAGATAAAAACAATAATTATGGGAGTACAAAGCAGGGGTGCTGATGGAGAGAGAACAAGAGAATAGACAGGGTGTTCAAATTTTAAATGCAACACTGTTTCTGTTCTTTTTGGCTAAAGAATTTCATCGTTTTATTTTCTTATTTTATTTATATTTATAATTGTTTACTGGAGCAGTGCACTAATCAAGAGTGACCATTTGAAGCCACACCCAACTGAAAACATTCACAGTTAACAAAAAGCAGAATATAGAAACAACAGAAAAGTGTAAGTTCCACTCAAGTCATAAAATATAAATAATACAAAAGTACACATTCTTCCTACAAGTAAACAATTTGAAATGATCTTGAAAAACAATGTAGAGGATGTAAAAATTAGATGGAATGTGATTAATCAATTAAGAAGAGATGTAGATACATATGTAAAGTGAAGAAGGTGGTTCGGGAATAAGAAATTAAGAGATGCATATGCATACATACAAAGGTGTTATGCCAAGAAGGTGGTGAGAATGGAGTCAATGTAAAGGTTAGTTAGGAGTGAGAACTTTAGGTGATGTGCTCTGATACCATTTGGAGTTCTAAGCCATATTATGCAATGACCCCCCCCCCCATTAATATTCCAAAACGTGCATGCTGATTGGCCAGCGTGCCCGTTGTAAATCCCACAATATACCAAGGGAAAAAGGTCTGATCGACCCAGACTTTTTTCCATTGGTATAAACTCTTATTTGATTTTTGATTTTTAATTTTTGACCGTGCTGTTTCCTCTGCCTGTGGGATTTATATTGACCATTTGTACACGCTTTGGGATGTTTGGATCATTATATTTTTTTTAGCCGATCTCAGCTATTTAAGCATAGGGCAGTGGCCTGCAAATGGGATCGGGGGGGATAATAATAAAATACACCTAAAATAAGCAGTCTAACTAAAATCAGTATTCTACCATGCAAGTCAATGGCAGGCAGAAGACATCCTGGCCAGTGAGTAGTGGTTGCTAAGGGGGGAGGCTCAGTATGAGACATGTAACTATGCATTAGCAGGCAATCCTATGCAAATGAGGGGAAGGATAGTGAATCCCAGTTTTCCCCAGCATCTGAGACAGGTCCCAACAGTGTAAGAGTAGGAATAGCTTGGTGCAAGCTTAGGAGTTAGGTGACATCATGGGGGGGGGGTGTCAGGCATACTGTAAGCGGATTGGAGCCCTGTGGCTCGGGTTTGCTCCTAGCTTAGCTATGCTAAGCTAGGGGGGTGTCTAAACCTGCTTAGCACTCTTTACAAAGACTAAGTGGGTGTGGGCGCCGTGCACCAAGTTTTACAGGAAGAAAAAAGAAGTTAAACTAGGAAATAGCAGCAATGTGCACATTTGAGCACTCTGTTTACACAGCGCACCTCCAGGCTTAAACAGGAAGGCATTGGGAAGGGAAAACAGCAGTAGGAAGGTAATCAAGGAGAACTAGCTTAGCTGGCAGGTGAAATGTATCAGAATTAGCCAATTACACAGGCAGCAGATCAGCCCAGCCCAGCCCAGAACACTACTATAAACTAAGTAAACACCTCCCCCTCTGTTTTTTCCCACACTCTACACTACCGGTGTAAACAAGTGTGGAACTTTTAACACTCACAACAGCAAAATGATAGGGGCTGCAATAGCTATCATACAACAACTTGTGGAAGAGGCTGAGGGTGGTGAGGATGTGAATGCTGTCCACCAACCCACAGTGATGAGATGGAGAAGAGTGTACAGACCCAGGGTAACCTACCAGGGGCTATATGAGCTGGAGATAGTGGAGCGCTATAGGGTGGACAGGGACCTCTTACAGAAAATTGTTGAGCTGTGCCAGCCACGCTTCACACACAGAACTAACAGAGGTGAACCCATCCCAGTGGATACCAAGGTATGTGTAGGCCTAAGAATACTAGCTGCAGGTACCTTCCAAAGGCCATCTGGGGATATGATGGTGATTTCACAGGCATCAACATCCAGGGTACTCCACCAGTTCCTGGATGCCATGTCAGCACATGTCGGTGAGCACGTATATTTCCCCAACACCTGTGAGGCATTGGCCAGCAATATGTAACTGTTCCACCAAATAGCAGAATACCCTGAGGTAGTGGGTGCTATACACTGCACGCACATACACATCAAACCACCACCCGGTGAGTGGGGTAGGGTCTACATCAACCGCAAGGGCTTCCCCTCCATCAACTGCCAGGTTGTGTGCGATGCCCAGGCCATAATAATGAATGTGTGTGCTGGCTGCCCTAGAAGCTATCATGATTCCCACATCTGGCATCTGACGCAGCTGTACCAAATATTTGCCAATGGGGACATCCCTGACGGTCACCTAGTGGGGGATGCTGGATACGCACTGGAGCCATGGCTGATGATACCCATCAGAAATGCACACACACTCGAACAAGAACTCCATAATGGGGCACACGCACAGACCAGAATTATAGTAGAACATGTGTTTGGGATTCTGAAGTCACAGTTCCGGTGCCTGGACACATCCGGTGGAGCCTTGCAATACTCATCGGCTACATATACCCAAATTGTTCTTGTATGTGTCATGCTACACAATATGATCCTGCAGAAATAGTTGCAGCAGGAACAGCACAGGGCAGGGTCACATAGCCCCCCCACCATTGCCAAGGCCTGCACAGGCACAGAGTGACTCAGAGGAGGAACAACCTGAGCCTGCCCCAGTAGGCAGAAGGAGGTGTGCCCAGTATGCCCCCTGGCTTTGGCAAAGAGGAAACGCATAGCACATACACTGACACAGGAGGGACCCAGGGAATAACACCTCTCTCTGACTCTCACATGCAGTAAAAGGGATGCCAAACATCACACTACCTGTGCCTAACTATGTGTAGGGAGTGTACTATGTGCATCTGACAGAGGCAGCCCTGCAGCACCACCCTCAATACTGGGACACTCACAAGGTAAATGACTCACACATGCCAGTCAGGGGGGTCACATACCCAACAACAGTCACAGCCAGCAGGACAGGTGTAAACAAACAAAAACAAAGGCTGTGCTAAGGCCTCTGAATGAGGCCTATGGGTAACCTCCCCCCCAGGCCTACACAGACAGACTACAGTAGATCAGGCAGTGGGATGTCAGTTCTGAAGGGTAGGAAGTCAGAAACTTATTCTTGTTTCAGCTTTTTCCCAGTCAGGGGTCACCACAGCAGATCATCTGTCCACTCATGATTGGCAGTGGAGTTTTACAGTGTTGAGTTGCCAGCCAGGCACCCAACCTTCCACAGAAGGCACGTGCACACTCACACCTAGGGCCAATTTAGAGTGTCCAATTCACCTACTGCATGTCTTTGGGATGTGGGAGGAAACCAGAGCAAACCCTTGCGACCACAGGGAGGACATGCAGACTCCACACAGAAAGCACCCCAGCTGAGAATTGAACCAGAGAACCTCTTGCTGTGAGGCAGCAACACTAACCACTGCACCACCATGGCCACCCAGTAGGAAGTCAGAAACTAGTATGTAGGTAATTAAAAGCTAAGATCTGTAGTACACTGGTATGCTTCTAGTCAGCACGATAGGTAAAACAACAGACTGAAATGGAGTACCTGACATACCAGTACAGTCCTAGCAAATGTGTACAAGTGTCAGGTGTGCCCCCCCCATAATTCTTTATAGAAATGTAGAAATAGTCAGGTGCCCCCCATCCTATGTAGAAATGTAGTAACAATCAGGTGTGTTCCCCCAATCCTGTGTAGAAATGTAGAAATAGTCAGGTGTGCCCCCCCATCCTACGTAGAAATATAGTAACAGTCAAGTGTGCCCCCCCACAACCCTGTGTAGAAATGTAGAAATAGTCAGGTGTGCCCCCCCATCCTATGCAGAAATGTAGTAACAGTCCATGCCAAATGATCGACTGATACCCTGCAGAGACAGCATGCTACCTGTAGGTGTACAACACAAAGGTCAGCACTGCAGTACAAACTACTCGATCCACACATTCAATACAGACGGCCATACTGGGCATGCACACATACTTAGAAAAATGAAGGCAATGTCAGTCAACAGCATACTGAAAGGTCATACTGGGTATGCTCACACACTTAAACACATGAAGGCCATGTCTGCAAACACCAGTGAACCAGACATATCTGGCAGCAGCAGATGTTAGTGCAGACACTCCTCAGTATGCACCACTCATGCTTGGCACACACAGTGGATAGGAATACAGGCATATATGTAAGGACAACACACTATAATAGGGTAACTGTGACAAGGAGTCATCCAAGCCTGTCCCACCCAGCACACAGGGAAAGGGCCACAACCACATGAGGGTCAGATGTCACTCACTGCAGATACTAACCACCGGTATCTATCAGCATTGCAGAGTATGTGGTGCACGTGCCAGCTGTGCAACATGACTGTTCAAGGAAGTAGTCATCTAACAGCTTTAGGCACGTACCTGTGAAATATGACTCAGGTTGTGCCCGTATGTGGCGTATCAACCCCTAGATGAATGGATTATGGCCCATACACACACACTGCCCTCCCTATAGCCCCACTATGACATGCCTGCTGAGGTCATCCACTGTGAAATACATCTTTGGGAGAGTTTTATCCTAATAATCTCTGTGGCGCATCCCATAACTGCAAACTATTGTAGTGTGATAAACTAGTTAGGTAGGAGTTCTAACCCCAGCCTTGGCAACTGTGTGTGTGTCTGTTTGTATAGAGAGCAAAGCTTTTTAGGGTGGTCACACTCCCTACAATTGAAATGCTCTACTTTGATAAGGCTGCTGATGTCATCCACCTAGAAATACATCTCTGGGAAGGTTGTATCCCAGTAATCTCCTTAGCTCATGCCGTAACTGTGTACTGCTGTAGTGTGATAGACTTGTTACTGAAGAGTTCTAATCCCAGCCTTGGTAACTGTGTCTGTCTGTGTAGAAAGCAATGTTTTTTAGGGTAGTCACACCCCCTACAATTGAAATGCTTTACTTTGGTAAGGCTGCTGCTTTCATCCACCTAAAATACATCTCTGGGAAGATTGCACCCCTGTAATCTCTGTAGTGCATGCCATAACTATGTACTGCTGTAGTGTGATAGAATAGTTAGATAGGAGTTCTAACCCCAGTCTTGGCAACTGTGTGTGTGTCTGTCTGACTCTGTTTAGAAAGCAATGCTTTTTAGGGTAGTCACTCCCCCTACAATTTAAATGTTCTACTTTGGTAAGGCTGCTGATGTCATCCACCTAGAAATACACCTCTGGGAAGGTTGTATCCTAGTAATCTCCGGGGCGCGTCCCATAACTGCGTACTGCTGTAGTGTGGTAAAATAGTTAGGTAGGTGTTTTAATCCCAGACTTGGCAAGTGTGTGTGTGTGTCTGTGTTTGTGTATGTGTCTGTATGACCCTGTCTGTGTATAGAGCAATGCTTTTTAGGGTAGTCACACTCCATACAATTCATATGCTCTACTTTGGCAAGGCTGCTGATGTCATCCACCTAGAAATACACCTCTGGGAAAGATGTAGCCCAGTAATCCCCATAGCACGTGCCATAACTGCGTACTGCTGTAGTGTGATATAGAACTCTGTTAGGGGATCTATACCCACACATGTCGGTTGTGGCTGTTTTGTGTGTGTTTTAATGTCTGTGTAGGGAGGAATGCATTTTAGGCTAGTCACACTCAGTACATTTAAAATGGCCTAGTTTGGCAATCCTGCTGATGTCAGCCAATGTGATATACACCTTTGTGGAAGAAGTACTTCAGTAATCTCCATGGCGCGTACTATAACTGCATAGTGCTGTAGTATAGTTAGGTAGGGGTTCTACTCTCAGACATGACAGGTGTTTGTATGTTTGTAACTCATATCCCATGTGAGTGTGTGACACCTGGGCCCAATGTGGAGCGAGTTTTACAAATTTCTTATATGGTGGTCCTAGTATATATCACGATGTCTACTGTACAGAGATAACAAATGTGAAATAGCCGAGAGGCTAGGGTGCAAATCCATACCCATACATGTGACATCAAGGCCAGGTAATCACAGTTAGCAACCCAGAGCACACTCTCAACACACATACCGAGGCAACAGCCAGTATGTGTGTAGTACACTGCATATTGGTGACTGATAGTAACTATGGAGTGAATGCAGTGGCCTACAGAGGGCATGGCACCCTGTCCATCTGTCCGATAGGCACATACATGCAGACAGTGCACCTTCCCCATGTTCCCCACTGGACACCTGCAACACCTGTGGTGCCATCCCATGTGACCCACAAAGGACATACCATGCCTGAAAATATGCCCTGTATGGAGAGATGCCACTGACATCAGGGAATGTCATTAGCATGCTATCAATGTAGGTGCAGGGGTAACCTGCTGTCTATTACCAGTTCCTCCCACAGGTGGCCAAGATTGGCACATCTGATGATAATCTGTGTACACAACATGAGCCCGACACCCCAGGTACAGTTCCACATGTCACTGTACATGCATGTGGGAGGTGTGCACATCCCAGACACTGTCCATGTCATGGACTAAGGAACACATACATGGCAAGTGATGCACAGCATTGCCCAGATGCAAAAGTCACCCAGGTGACTGAATGGTGGATACAATACCCACCTGTGTGGGCAAATGCAGAAACCATAGCCCTGAGCCACAATGCAGACCATTGTCATGTGGCCTGATGCCAAGGTATACTCATCACCTAGACTTGTATAGCCATCTGGCACAGTCGACCACCACATACCCATGCAGAAATGCACCCATGCATGTCAGTACTGGCACTCTGTGTGTTTGTGTATGTGTTGTATGATGTGTATGATCACATCCACACTCACTACAACCCTCAGTGGTGTACTGAAGCATGCTGTCTGATGTCAGACACCTCCCCATACCTTTTGCCCATATAACCTCCATATGACCCATGTGGTGCATGTGATACCTGCACAGTAATGTGTTGTGGCAATTTCACTAGTGTCCCTGGCCCTGCCAAGTGTGTCAATGTGTGGGCGTCCCTGTGAGAGTGTGGCTGTGTTAACGCTGGCACCTGTTCATGCGGACAGGCACGTGTACTTCACCTACCGTACAGCTACAATATCCCTGTTGCAGATGTCACTAACCATCACATATATGTTCTGAGGACTCCACAACAGGTAACCTATGTGGCACATCCAATAACTGCATAGGACTGGGATAGCACTACATAGTCATTAGGGGTTTGATACTCTGTGCTGGTAGGTGTGTAACACAAACATGCTTAGGTTTTACTCAACCACCCCTCCCTGACTTGTCAATGCCTCTGTCTGCCTCTCTCACTCCCTCACTGGTGGATTTGAAGACCTACACCTGCTTTTCTTAGGCGGCAGCATGTGCATTTTAAGTGATGCTCATGATCAGCTAATGGCCTCTGCACAAATTGCAGTCCTCCCCTA
Source organism: Protopterus annectens (assembly GCF_019279795.1). Taxonomy (NCBI): domain Eukaryota; kingdom Metazoa; phylum Chordata; order Ceratodontiformes; family Protopteridae; genus Protopterus; species Protopterus annectens. The sequence continues at coordinate 1,079,188,638 of NC_056730.1, read as the reverse complement.
GCTGATTGCAATGTGGAACAGCCGTGGTAACATTCCCATAGCCAATTGCATGGAAACACACTCCAATATCTAGGAACATAATGTTGGTGTTGGCCCTTTTCATTCACTCTGAGCAGGAACTAGATCTGTTGTTAGGCAAACAGCATCTCAGATGGATTGGGGATTTACCTATAACAACATACACTGTGGAAACTGGGCAACACACAGGAGGGGGATGTGTGCCTGACCTGACTACAGACCGTAAGTGCTGCTACACTGCATTTGGAGTAATGTTGGTTTAACAATGTGTGTGTGTGTGTGGATATGGCTGTCCTACATGTTTTAATACCTGCCATGTCAGTTCTATGTTTATGAGGAATCACCATCTGCAACGTCATCTGCAGACAGGGCAGTGTGTTGTGCCGTTGGTTTCATGTGTTACCCACAGAGCATCTATCTGTGAACTGCAGAAGGTAGTGTGAGGATTGCAGTCTGTAGATGGTGAATGCCGTGACAGTTACTGACCTCATATCCCTCATAGGACATATGTTGCAACCCTGTTACAACAGTAAATATATGAGGTTATCACAGCAACATGTCAATATTGGCCCTGTGTATGTGCTTCCAGTCACAACTCTGTCAACCTTTGTACATATGTCATGCATTAAGTGGTGCATATGTGCTGTACACCATCATTAGTGTCATCATATCTGATAACAAGCCAGTGAGATATCAGACTGCAACACATGCTATGTATAGTAGGGGTTATATTTGATGACATGACCTTGACATTCTGTGGTTGTTTGTACAGTACTGAAGTCTGTGTACTTATGGTGAATGCCAACAGTGTGTGTATTGTTAATATGTACCTTGGCCTGTGTACAGACTGTGGTAGATGTTATCATCCTAGGTCCCGTCCTATCTGATGTTACATGCTGCTCCACTATATGTTACCATATTGGCTTACATGTTTGTAGGACCATACGCACACATGTCCCATACCACAGACAGGCATCAGACCACACTGTGTAGCGGCCCAGTATATGTAGGGGTAGTGTGTGAGTGGCACATATCAGGATGGTGTTGAACAGATAGTCCATATACTGTAATATTATGCTAGCTTACCATATGTGGCTGTGGCTGTGTTCACATTGGTTGTGGTTATGCACTTTCACACAGGTGTATCTTAACCTGTGCTGTGACATGCCTGTAGAGCCTGCTACATATGCAGGTACATGTGCATTCCCCCATAGGAGATGTAGACCAGTGTTGAGCCAGTCTGCCTGTAGCCTGCACAGTGCTTTGTTACTTGCCTAGCAGTTTAGTGTACTTACCCAGCAAGGTGTATTATCCAGATACTTTCAAGATGTACTGCTGCCATGCCTCCCTTAACAGTCATGTATATCAGACAGAGCGGTGTGATGCTGTACAGATGTATGTCAATATTTCGTGGGTAGTATGTGGCCATGACACCACTGTACCAGCAGTTATTATGTGTCAGGACAGACAGAGGTGTGTGAATGCATAACCTATGGCGGTGAATGTATACCAGTCGTTATGTGTTATACCTATCTACATGGCTGTTAACATCCATATTGCCAGGCTTGATCCACATGTTGTGCACTAAGGGGTTCTGTGTATACCGCTGGACTGTACAGAGTGTGTCAGAATGTCCACATCTATTGGCCAATATCTCTGCTGTAGTCCACATGAGCATTACGTGCTTGCAGCAGTACTGTACTATGATATCCTTAGGATGTCCATCAGTAGCCAATGGCGCACATGTGAAAAGCAGATGTGACCTCCCAAACACACCATGTCTGTGAAGACAATCCCTATTACAGTAGCAATAGTCTGCTAATATACCTGCTATACATGCCTGACATCCCCTTGCACTATGAAGGTGGGACTATCATGACATATCGTGAATATATATGTACATATGATTCTCCAGATATCTATATAGATAATTACACATGTACATATCAACTTATATAGATGGGTGTGTATATGTACATAGATATGCATATACGCACCCAGATATATACATATACAGAGCAGTATATGTCTACACATATACAGACAGAGATACATATGTATGTATACGTATACAATGGTGCCATATCTGCCAGCAGTCCACTGCTGTTGTATCCCTCACACATACAGTGGGGCTGGGGCCATATATGTGTGGGCTTCACCTACACAATACACGTGTGCCTATATGCACTCCAGAGGGTAGTGTATGTAACAGTGGTATATGGCCCTGTATTAGTGAGTCTGGGGGGGTGCACCATACATAACCCAGGCTGTTACAAAATTTGGGGGTATCAGGGGTGAGCTGCCTTACGGTATCTGGATGTACAGTACCATACATGTCACCTATCTTGACATTACTTACATAAAGTGGGTTACTGCAGGCCTACTGCCTCCTGCCATACAGACTGTTCTGTTTGCCACTGTGCCTGTGATGGTGTCAGTTATGCCTTGCTATGTAATAGTTACATCCCAGTTGGTCAACTGAAGTCTTTACCACCTAGTGATTGTGTACAGAGTGTAGATAGAGGCTGCTGGACTATACACCTGCATCACTTACTGTTGATTGTGTAGTATCCTGTGGCCCAGTCTGTCTTTACTAATGTACAATTTGAAGGGCTTGGCCTGAACAGCAACAGTTGTGGACCTTTCCAGACTACTGTATTAGTATAACTGTTTCACAGTTGCATTAATCTGTTGATATGGATGTCAGTGCCTGAACAGCTATATGACATGGCATATAAATCTGTAATAGTACACAAATAAAGGTATTCCATTTCTGCAAACTTGTGTGTGGTGTTTATCCCATGACCTCTCTGTGGGTATATGTTGCAGGCGATGAATGTCATTTGTATGGGTGACTCATCCAGTGTCCAGCTGTTAGGGTGTTACCTGTAGGCATAGTGGCTGTACCATATTGTGTGTGCCTACTACATAAGTATCTTTCTGTACATATCTCTGTGTGCGTATGTGTAGCCGCAAGTATATATATATATATATATATATATATATATATATATATATATATATATATATATACATATATATATATATATATATATAGATATATATATATATATATATATATATATATATATGTGCATATCTGTATCTGCATATATGTGTCTGTGTATATGTATCCTGAGAATGTTGATAGCTTCCACATTTTACATTTCCTATGTGAGCCAGACTGTATTATATGTTATCAATACCAACCTGACATCATACAGGTGGGATGTAGTACTGTTAACATCATGTGCCCAAGTCATGTCAGGTCCTGGTTATGGGATCTGTAACACTTGGCAGTGTATTGCAGGGCGGACATGTTTGGCTGTGAGGGGGTATGCCAATTTGTACAAGACATATATTGTTTGGGGCCACTCAACCCCATTAACGGTGCATGTGGACATGTATGCTTCTGTTAATCTACCATTGCTATCTACAGATGTATGGCCATATATACCTATATAGGTATATATATTTGCTTACATATATATATAACCACGTCCGTATATACCTACAGAGATATATATCTGCGTACATATATGTAACTTGCTGTGTATATGTCGACATATAGGTGTTGACATATATATGTGTAGATGTAGGCATATACATGTATATATGTTCATATATATTCATATATATGTATATATTTCTAAATATATATATGTATATATATATATATATATATATATATATATATATATATATGTATATATATATATATATATATATATATATATATATATATATATATATCTACGTACATAGATATGTTGTATCTGCTTCAATATTAACATATGTACACACACATACAGCTACATGTTGTTATATAGTCTCTGTACTGTTGCATGACTGGGCTGGATGATATGCTTGTAAAAATATTGCATTTATGTATATCTAGCATGGCTTAGTGGTAAATCACTTTGTCTATGGTGCCTTGCTGAGGCTATTTAATTTGTTGCTGGGCAGAACACGGGCTGTTGGATACAGAGTGATTAAGACACTTTAAAGCAGTTGTAAGTGGGTTTGCGCGGCTGTAAATATGTGTAAGCAGTGCTTACCCCAGCGCAAATGCACTTAAACATGCTTACTAGTGCTTACATATGCTTGCTACTGCTTATTTGTGCTTAAACCTGCTTACTAGTGCCTTATTTATTATGGCACTGACACTTCACATGTGCATTTCCTGCAGTACTCCAGTTCATAAATATATGTTATTTAGTGGGTTTTGCAACATAAATATTGGTTATAACATGCTTTGCCATGTAAAATAGAGTGTGCTGCAGTGGGACTCAAACCGGGAATGCCTGCTTGTGAGGTGAATGCTCTGCCCACTACACTATTGCTGTGCTGCTTCATTTGCATATATCTTCCTTGTTATCCTCTTCAGCCTTTTAAGCTGCTTTAACTATAGCTAAGCGATGGGCACACTCGCGCACCTACAGTTAGCTTCACTCGGATTTAAAAAAAATAAAATAAAAGGGTTTCTTCATTTTATGTATATATATACTGTTGCTGTTGTACACATGGGGGACAGTTGGTGGGGATATGAGGACACCTATGAGCGGTCTCGCTCATTTCTTACCCCTTTCTGCTGTTCTACATTGCGGGGGCATGTTTATTCTGAGATCTCTGCTCTCAGACACTCCCCCTACATTCTTACACGCTCCATGTAAGCCTAGGGGCTTGGGCAGCACGCCTTATTAATATGCATGGCGCTCTGCTGTTCTGCTCCTAAATGGGTGCTTCGTGCAGGACTAAGCTAGTCCTGCATGGAAGATTAGTAAATCTGGGGGATTATTTGAGAAAAGTATGTATTTTTTTCTTAAATAATGTCATTGTATAATAGCAATAACTGACTCCGTGGTTGTGATATACTGAAATTTACCCACGGTTGGCTTTATTTAATCACTTGGGCTTCACCCTCATTATATAACCATGCCAACTGTGGGTAAATCTTCAATATACCACACCACATCATTTTTTATTGCTTAAATATACTACATGCAAACCCAGAAAAAAAATGGCTGAAATGAGACTTTTCTAAACTACAGGAGAATATGACATTATAGCAGTAAACAGTTGTACATATGAAATGAAAACTGTTTAGACTGGAATGCACCCAAAATTAGTCCATTTATCAACAAACTGTAAGAAAATATTATATATATTGGTATGAAAAGAAAGACAGAGAACCCATCAAATGTGTGAGCATTATTTTTATATCTTCTGTAATTTGTACTGACCTGTAGAATACCAGTACATTACTGTAAATATCTTTCTCCAAAGGTTCTACTAAGTGAGACAGAAACCCGTTTTCAAGAACTGCAAAGCAGCAAACCTACTGCACCAAAAGCTGGCCATTAAATGCAAAGCAAATGAGCAACTCAACATAAGTATTTTTTGTAGGGGTCCGCACCCCTGATACTATATACCTCAAATACCACAGTCACATATTTAGAAACACACACACACACACACACACACACACACACACACACACACACACACACACATATACACAAACACACCATCTTATCTCGAGAACACATTTCTTTCACTCTAAAGTAAGTGAGCAAGTTCATTTCCACTTGAGTGCTGAGAAAACATAGCATTAACTCTCAGAAAATATTAATCGGTTTTGACACCCCATATTTGGCTCTCTGGTGTTGGAGTTCTACTTTATGTACAATCAAATGAAAAATACTGACTCTTTGTCTCAAAGTTCTTCCTAATGCTGTGGACGTAATCTTTTTGTATTACATAATTTCTCACTCTGCTCCTTATTTGGCATTTACCTATTGCCTTGTATGCTGTACCACACACTGGTGTCAATAAAGACAATGGATACTCCTGACTTCCTTACAGGAGCTGATAACATCTATTAATTCCCACCAACACCACCATAGAACCTATACTGCATCAAAGCTGATAGAGGTACACCTGACATATTCATAATCTTGATTAATACACCACCAAGACCTCCCAACAATAACCCATCTTAGTCAGCACCACAACACTACTCGTCTGTCACCTTTGATTTGAGGTGAGTTAGTATTGTCTGGACACCTCACTGGGCATTCCTTTCAGAAGCTCAAATCTGTAATTACTTAGTACCTGTATTTGCAAGGCCTCTGGACAAACATGCCTCATCTATAAGTTAGTAGAAATGTGTTCAAAATGGAATTTATATCAACTAGTATGCCTGTTGTAAATTCAGCATAAATCAACAGAAATAAGTCCATCGAAATACTAATGAGTGGACAGACTTTTTTTCTGTTCATATATGCTGTGAAGGGATACCTCTCAACTGTCCAGATTTTGACAGAATGCCAAGATTTTTGCCTCATATTTTTGGTCTGTTCCTCATAAAATGTGTGCTTTTCTGACAAATCACTGAGGAGTGAATTCATTAAATAATGACAAACATTTGACTTTCAGTCTTTATGACCAAACCACACCAACCGTGAGTAAATCTTCATATGCCTACAACCACTCATCGGTTATTACATAAATATCTAATGGCTGCAAATCTGTAACAGGCAGGGACCTAGGTTGGAAATCATACCCAGTGGTGAATCTAAAGAACTGCAAATATCTAAGAAATTGCCATTGTACTTAGAGAAGGCAAACCAAGGTATTCTTAACAACACTTTACTTGTGCCCTACTTGAACAAAATATATTCTGGTATGGAGAAATCTACCTTATCAGGATCCTTCCTCCAGAGATGAGTTCACAAGGTTGGAATAACAAGAAACATCTTCCCTGCCTATAAAAAGGAGTCTAAAACTCAAGGAACTATTTCTCTGCAATAGTGTAGAAACTCTTTTCTAAAATTCCTGTCATCCAGAATTGTACTGTTCACTCATCTAATAAACAATGGACAGTGTAGTGTTTTCATACAAACACTTCTTCTGAGTGATAAGTAAGAAAGCTGCTTCCTGAGGGAAGTGAGGGTGTTCTTCATTATTTGATTAAATATTCTTTTACTCCTGCAACTCACTGCTCACCACACAACAAACATATGTTACACTGTTCAAAAGCACTTTTTTGAATTTATATACATTTTTCCAGTTATGGAAATAGGTAATTATTGTTCCATACAAATGCAAGTTGGAACCAAACAAGAAGGTTAATAATTTCAGACTGATAACCATTCACAGACTGTTGTCTAATATGTTGGGAAAAGTAAGTACCGCATAAAAGCAGCTTTCTGCCTCCTCTTTCAGTATTCCTCCCTGATATGCTTTGACTTGAATATGGCACAGATATAACTTTGATCTTATGTGGACAGTGCTCTCTCATTCCATCATCATCATCATGTTTCCACCTCAGTCAAGACATCTTTCTATCTGACCCAGATCATTTCCAAGGGAATACCTTCGGGATTTAAAGAAGTGACCCTGCCATTATATGATTTGTTTATCAAATCCACAGTTGAATGTAATGGCACTGTTAGTATGTACAAATCCAAGCATATCCCTGAACTGGAAAGGCCCCAAGAATTTAAAACCAAGAAAAATGAGAGACGTTAAATCCATCAGCTGTATCAAAAGATTAGCATAGCTCTCCTTTTACTAGTTAGTCTAGCAAGTGCCCTGAAGTGACCTGTCTCAATCGTCAAGCTATGAAAGACCTGATCATATCTGACCTCCTAGTTTTTTCAATACCAGTGTTTCTATAAACACCTACACTAGGACATAAATCTACACCAACAAATAAACAAGATTCTCTGCAGGTACAGGCTTCTAACTCAATTTATCATCAGCTTGTGGAATACATTACCACTGCAGGTTTGTACTGCAAAGTGAATCCCAGAGTTTTGTGACCAGCTACCTTCACTTTGTTGCTAATGTATTTATAGTCAGGCAAGGTGTGGAATCTACACTCACTGAGTTTATCCATTACATCAATAACTCCACCTCCTTCCTGAAATTTACCACTTCCATCAGCTCGGAGTCAGTGCAGTTCCTTGATATGACTGTCAGCATTGATAAAGACAGGTGAACATGAATTAGTATAGCAATAACCCATGCCTGGGTGTGGGTAATGCTAAATTTACCCACGGTTGGCGTGGTTTGGTCCCGAGGGCGAAGCCCGAGGGACCAAACAAAGCCAACCGTGGGTACATTTAGCATTACCCACACCCAGAAGTGGGTTATTGCTATTATACCATGACATTATTTAAGAAAAGAAACTATTACTTTTCTTAAATAATGGCATAGTATAATGCCTGTTTACTGCCCTTCCGCAGATGTCTGGCATCCGGCAGTTCTGATGTACTGCGCCTGCGCAGTACATCAGAGTTGAGCAAAAGCAACGAAGAAAGCAAGATCTCCGTTGCTTTTTTAGTGTCGCTATGTTAAATGAGTTTAACATAGCGAGACAGTATTAAATTAAGCAACTGAGATCTCCGTTGCTTATTTTAAAACTGTCTCGCTATGTTAAACTCATTTAACATAGCGAGACACTAATAAAAAGCAACGGAGATCTTGCTTTCTCCATTGCTTTTTTTTAAAACACTGTCTCGCTATGTTAAATGGGTTTAACATAGTGAGACAGCTTTAAAATAAGCAGCGGAGATCTCCGTTGCTTATTTTAAAGCTGTCTCGCTATGTTAAACCCATTTAACATAGCGAGACAGTGTTTTAAAAAAACGAGTTATACTAATGGAAAAAAGTCCGGGTGACCGGACCTTTTTCCATTAGTATAACTCGATTTACAACAGGCACGCTGGCCAATCAGCGTGCACGTTTTGGGGGGGTCATGGTATAATAATTTATACAGGAAACCAACAAGGGTGAACTACTTACTTCACAGAGACAGTACGGAGCCAGTAAAAACTAAGCACAATGTAATAAAATCACAAGGCTGCAGACTGGCACGCATTACCACAGATTGACCCCTTTTCTCAAAAATGTGAATGATGTTGAAAATGATTTCTTAACCAGAGGATATGAATCAAACATGTTACATGTGATCCTGGGTCCCATTAGAGATTACAAAATTAACAATGACCCTGTGTGGAACAGGCCTTTTGGTAAAGAAGAGAAAAAGTAATGACAGTTGCATTCTAACTTACACCTGGGATTTCAGTACAATTAAAGCCATTATTAAAGAGAACTGGACCATCCTCACTGACAATCAGCAGCTTGTAAGGGTTTTAGGAGATCACCTACTTTTGTATATAAAAATAGCAGAAGCATATGTAGGTATGGGGGAAAGAAAAATAAGGAATTCCAGGAGGACACTAAAATCTGTGGACCACCTAACTGCACTTCCTGTGAGTACTTGATGGAGTGCAACTCATTTGAGTGCCTGTATCTTAAGAAGGTGAACATTTCAGTCTTCAGCAGGTGGCAACTTTAATACTGAAAAGTTGTATATAGGGTCATGTGCAATGACCGCCCTGCATTTTATGTGGGTGAGACTATGAATAAACTGACATCAGATGTAAATGACAGAGGAACTCCTTATCCAAACACTTATTAGAACACCCCAGACATTCTGCTTTTAAATTTATCATTGTGGACTGTGTGGAGATGGATGAGCTTGAAGGGAACATCAATGGTGTGTTGGAGAAAATGAATTATTACGGCAGTTGAAATTAAATGCATTCAGAAAACCAGAACTTAACTACTATTGCTGCATTAACAGTGTGTTGAATTTATGTAAGCTGCCACACAATCTGTAAAGGTTTTAGGGAATTTTTGGGGGAATTTTTATGTACTAAAATAAACTAAATAATAATAAAAATGATGTGTAGAATGAGTTTAAATATATATATATATATATATATATATATATATATATATATATATATATATATATATATGTTTAGTTACGTTAACCTGAACTTTACTTTGATTTGATTTATTGCATCAGAGATTTAAATGGTAAATTTAAAACACACATTTCTTCATGCTGCTACTACCATGTAGTAATGGTATAATTCCCCCATTCATCATGCTGCTGGATGCTCATGCACACACCTGCACACTTTTATACATTACTAGTTTACTTCATCCACTGTTTTCTGTATTTTTTGTGTGTTTTTTCTACTAGTTTTCATTGTATAAACATTTTTGGGGCTGTAAAAATGAAAACTGTCATGACAGTTTTTTTTTTTTGCAAAGCACTGACATTTTATTTTTTTCTGAGCTGTTAATAACTTAGATTTTTATGCACACCAATGCACATGGATGGATATTTATTAGATATTATTAGACAGCTGTATTTTTATATTTATAGTGTTATAGTTTGATTATGTTTAGCCTTGATTCGCAGAAGTACATACAACCCACCCTTACATCCTCAAATAAAAACTTTTGATATTATGTTGGAAAATGAAATTAGAAAGTTGTATGAAGAAAAGGTCATGGAATTTAATCTTTCTAAGCAGGAAAATCAAATATTACATGACTTAAGTAACAACAGAGATTTGAGAATAATGAAACCAGATAAGGGGGGCGGTATTGTCTTCATGGAAAACATTATATATGAAGGAAAAATGAATTCTATAATAAATGATACTATTAAATATACCTTGGTCTCACTTAATGAAATAAATTTGGCATATTGCAAAATTGATAATCTATTAAATAGTTTATTGTATGAAGGATCAATAGACAATAAAACCTTTGAATTTTTGTACGTAGCAAAACCAAGAATACCAATAATATTTGGAATACCTAAAGTCCACAAAAATGCGGAAGACCCCCCTTTGAGACCTATAGTCTCGGCAGCAGGGTCTAAAACACTTCCTTTAGCAAAATTTGTGGACAACAAGGTAAAACACATAAGTAGTGAAAATCCATATATACTGAAAGATTCTTGGGATTTTTTAAGATGCATTGATTCACAACTATATAATGAAGACCTATTATTTGTCACTGTGGACGTAGTTGATCTTTTTTCATGCATACCACACCAGGAAGGCCTCAATATGTTTGAAGAAATGGTTTATAGGGATGCAAAATTGAGTCAGGCTGAAAAAAGTGTAACTATAAGTCTAGTGGACATGGTATTAAGATACAATTTTTTTACTTTTCAAGGAGAATACTACCAACAGGTCCAAGGTACAGCAATGGGTGCAGCTTGTGGACCTATTTATGCAGACACAGTTTTAGCTAAGTGGGAGGATGAATATATAATTAATTCTATTTACAACGAATGTTGGACATTGTATCGGCGATATTTGGATGATATAGTCATATTCTGGACAGCAGGGGTAGACAAATTTTATGAATTTTTTGACTATATCAACAATTCCACCGATTTCTTAAAATTTACATACACTCTTTCATTAGAGAAGTTGCAATATTTAGATGTTGAAATATACAAGACAGGAAGTGATTTTGCAACTAAGATTTTCAGGAAGCAAACCTTTTGTAACTCCTTTCTTCACTTCACTAGCGCACACCCCTCACACTGCAAGAAAAATATTGTAAAGGGTCAGTTTGTGAGGGGTAGTAGAATGACCAGCGCTAGTGAAGATTTTTTGGCAGAATGCAACTTACTTACCAGGATGTTTGAGGAAAGGGGTTACCCAAGCAATTTCATAATGAAGTTGAGAAATGAGGTGGAAATGGGGAGAAAAACCAAATTTCAGCCAATAAAGGGACAAAGCAAAGCTATCCAAATGGTAGAAAACAAAACTACTTGTAGAGAAAAAGAACCAGGATTTGAACAAGCTTTTATTATGGAATACAATGTGTCCAACATTCGAGTTAGTGAAATATTCAGAAATGAATGGAAAAAATTTTCAGCTTTAACTGATATAAACGGCATCAATAATTTGATGCCAAAAATTGTATATAGAAATTCTAGGAGTATAAAGAATATTTTTGAATCCCAATCAAAGCGAAATAGAGTAAGTTATGGTATAGATGGACAAGAAAAGAAAGGTAGTCACAAGTGTGGTCATTGCAATCAATGCCAATATATGTTAAATGCTACGGAAATTATTATTCCTAGCAGGAATAATACAATAATAAAGAGCAAAGGTTTTTATAATTGTGAGACCAAGGGGGTAATCTATATAAGCATTTGTAAAAAATGCAATTCCTTCTATATAGGAAAGACTGAACGTACCCTGAGGAGGAGAATATACGAACATTACTATGAGATTTCCAAGGCTAAAGACACTAATGCCCTTTATAGGCATACAAGAGAGTGTGAAGAAGCTGTTTTCAACTTTTTTGTCATCGAACAGGTTAAAAAGGATTTAAGGGGAGGTTTATGGGAAGAAAGAGTAGCCTATAGGGAATTATGGTGGCAAATTTTTCTCAATGCTACAAAAAAAACAGGCTTAAATGAGAGTGTTTCAATAACATCAGTACTCAAAATTAAATCTGCTGACATTTAAATACAACAAACAATAAATATATAAGCTTCACTTGTAATTTGCATTCATGACCACTAGATGGTGTTTTTTATTCATATAAAATAATGAATTGCAATGAATTTGGGTCCCATTATCTCAAATAGAAAAGTCTTTTTTCAATAAAAAAGAAAGAATTTTTTCCTGCACTCCATCAATTATTGTGATATGAATATCAAGTTTATTAATCTTTGATATTTTATGTTTTAAAAGTGTAATTTTTTATAACAACATGTAAATTAGGGTTATTTATTTTTAATTATATGTGTTTTTAATATTCATGATAGGTAGCAACAGATTGGCTGTTTTTTGATGCACATCGACTGATTGGATATTTTTTGAAAAACAATAGTATTTATACTGCACATAATTTATTAATCCAGCATTATCTGATGAAGTCTTTGTCATTGGAGACGAAAACGCAATTTTGGCAAGAGCGTTAATCTGCAGTTTTATATGTTCGTGTTTTACTTTGTGGAAATAAACAGTGAACCTTTGCTGGCGTGTTTCCTGTCTATCAGGCTGTTTTGGATTTTTTTCTTGGTTTTTGGTCGTTTATCTACATTTATTGATTATGTTTATGGTTAGACAGCTATGTGTTTTTTCATGATTTTAGTTCTTGTCACAGACCTGATGAAGGCTTTATTGCATTAGTTAGCCAGAAGTGATTTTAGTTAAAATCTTTTTATGTATATCTTTTTATGTATATGTTATGCTTTTCCTGACATCTGATCTTGGAATGTGGGTTGTAAATGGATAGGTAGTATTTTCCTTAACTAAGATTTAGTTTGATCTAATCAGTAGTAGTGTGTGCGGGTGGTTACTTGTTCTAAAATGGACTTTTAAGGCCCTGTTTATATTGTTTGCCATGAATAGGCAGGTTTACAATTAAACAATACATATATTGTTCACAACTTTTTCTAAGTATATAAAAGCTGATATGTTTAACACTGTAAAATATTTCTGATTTTTTTGTTACTGAGGATCACATGTCTGTGACAACTGAAGGCTTGTTGCTTTGGAACACTACCTGGGTTTCATGATTTTTGGAAATTTTTGTGACTGAGCTCATCAACGAAGTTTTAAGACTACTAGTGTCTCTTTTTTATTTTTTCCTCACCATTCATGGTGGTGAGGTTGGAGCTAGACAGATTCCTGTGCTTGTTCATTTTGTTGTTATAATGTACTACATTTAAGGTTACACTTGATGACTGGACAGGTAGGTACACATTAAGGTTACCCCTGACGACTGGACAGGTAGGTAAAAGTTTACATCAGGGCTATCATGTACGGCTCTACATAATTTCATAAGTGAGGACTATTAAGCACTTCAGAATGACAGCAAGAACTTTTGTGTGTGTCTATTTAAAGGTGGAGATAGCTAAGCATCATACGCTCCTCATGATATATTGTTTAGTATTGTTTCTATGTTCCTATTAAGCCTCAGATGAGATACTAACCAACACAGACAAAGAGCATCAGTCTTCCTTGACCTGTCTGAAATTTTTTAATTCTGTTCCATCTGCTATGCTAAACAAATTAACATGATTGCCACTGCAAATGCCTACAGTGATTCAGTGATTACCTTAAACAGAAAGCAAAATCTAAAATGGAAATCTGCCCTATTTGCCCTCTAAAATCCTACAACTAAGAGGCCAAGGGTTCCTTGGAGACTGAACACAGGGCATTAACGTTCTCTACCTTTGTGAATGCTGTGTGCATACCTACGTTCATCCATTTGTAGGATGATGGTATCACAACCACCACTGTCATTAAGAAGGGATCACAGGTACTAGGACTTGGATAGCCTTGGTGTGACATTAAAAGGATTTTTGAAAAATGCATAAGGTCATTGGGGAATTCCCTCCTTTAATAGAAGCCACACTGATGTTCCAAAAGCATATATATTTTTTTATTTCAGAGATTGACACTGATGGGATGGACACATTCAACTTTCATCAGGAAGAATGTACATTCTTGTAAACTGAAAATATTCCAGTATCACAGTCAGATTGCTTTGGACAGAGGCAAACTGCACTGGTTGGATGTGAAGAGTTAAAATGTAAGTAATCTGCACTTCCAGTCTGCAAAATAGTTTTCTTTTGATTCAGGGACCAGACACTGACAGACTGACCCACTGGAAATGCCTTCACATGGAATCTTGAGGTGGGTGGGGAATTAATATCCACGGAATCACTCCTAAAGGATTTATCACAGTTAAAGAAAATCAATGAATTTATTAAATTATTGAATAATGATTTATCCATAAGGACTAGATACTCCTAAAATGAAACCACACTTGTAGTTCACCAAGGATTTTTGTTTAGATCTGAAACTGCTGAATAGGGCCTGTTTAATTTGTTAAGGCCGGGTCTTGCACTGGGCAGTCAAATCTGCTACTACTGACAAGCAAAGATAGTGACAAAAAAAAAAAAAACAGCTTTGTTTTTGCCTGATGTCCTTAGTGGTAACATGTCCCTGATATACTGTTATAGTCATAAAGGTAGCTATAATAACAAGATGTGTGTTTACCATACCTCACAACTGTCCAGATTTTCACAGAATGTCCAGATTTTTGCCCTGTACTTTAAAAATTTTGTGGTATTCTGGCAAATTACTGAGGATTGAAGTCACTAAATAATAATAAATAATGGCAGACATCATCTGAGTTACAAACTTCAAAATAATGGCAGACATCTGAGTTACAGACTTCATATCCTTTAGAAAAACATAATAATGCAAAACCTATTATTCTACCAAATATCTATGTTTATAGGAGCAATATTTAAAATCTGATCCTATTTTGGGCCTTTGTCCTCCCCATTATTTTTGACTTTGTCCTGATTTCTTGCTCTGAGAGGCTGAGAGGTATGGTGTTCACCTGCATTTTCTGAAGAATATGAAGTCTGAAACTCAAATATGAGTTGTTATTTAGTGATCCTCGGGGATTTGTTTGAAAACAAAAAAACTTTATGAGGAACAAACCAAACATATGAAGGAAAATTCTGGGCATCCAGTGTAAATCTGGATAGTTGAAAGGCATGTCAAAGTGAGTGTAAACACAAGAGACTGTGTTACACTGACAGCACTCGCTGAGTCTTTTACTGTGTTGAAAGACAGCAAAACACTTAGCGCTTTTTCCCTTTAACTAGTAGAACATGACACAGATAAAACTCTATGCAGTACAAAGAATTATGATTGTCTTTCCGGTCATAACCTTTAATTATGTGTTTTCCACATGGATGTCAAACTTCACCTCTTGAGCTTCACTCTTGAGATAAATGTCTTGGCATTGGCATCCCTGTCTCACACACATAATAAGCACGCAGCAATTAGTGACCTGATCATAATCCTCTATGTTACGTCTAATGCTTCGGTTATGGCTATAAATGGTCAATTCAGCCAGCCCAACTGCCTAGTAAACAGATGTATAACTAATTAGCAAACAAAAGTTAATAAGAAAAGTAGAGTAACTGTGAAACTACAAATAAAACACATATCAGGCTCAGACTATATTGTGGGTGACAAAGAAACTGAAAAGAATTTGAAAGAGAAAAAATATATATTTGATTGATAGGATGTTTTACTGAAAAATCATATCAACATTGTTGTGTCGTTAGTTAACAAAGCTAACACTGAGATGATGTAAAAGTATCATTAATAAAATCAACAAGGAAAAAATAAAGGACTGTCTATACCTTAGCTAAAGAGATTCCAGCAGTTGCTAGTGACGTCAAGATATACATCAGAACCACTAAATGTGTGAGAGGAAATTAGGAAGGTTAAGGTAGTATCGAACTACTGACCGGCAGTGCCACATATCCATTTTCACCCTCATGAACTCTCATCAGCTCTTCATGCTACATGGTTATAACAAACATATTTGCCTGCTAAATGCCATATGTGAGTCATAATTCTATGCAAGCAGCTTAAAAGTGGCATAGAAGGTATTAGATTAACTCTAAAATGAAAGACTACTCAGCCATTTAGCAAGAACTAGCATACAAATTTTTCAGTAACTGGACCAAGAATGGTATACCTGTCTTTTTATGTATTTGTTTATGTTTTTATGTACTTCTACTATCTTTGTAGATCTTGTGTTCTTATGTGTGATCAACAGGATCTAACAAACACTAAATCACCCCCTGTAGTTGTGGCTTTGATATTTCCCTTTATTATTTCTCTAGCGGAATGAATAGTAGATGGACAAGCAATGCCCGAATGGGATATTGTAATATGAAACCTGAGACAGCAATCTTAGAGTATAAGCATAGTCATGTCACTTTCAAGTAAGGAAATGGGAAGTAGCAAAATAAAACATAAATAATAAACATGAGTGGAGTTAGGTACACATTATTTGATATTACTTCACGCTTGTTTAATGGCAGAAGGAGGCAATTACAGTCTGTGTTTTAGATGCATTTAACCTTCTACATTCCATCCCTACCTTTCTCCTTACTCTTTTGCCATCTGCTCCCTTGCCCTCTTGAAAGCATACATAGATTCCCTTTCCACCAATAATTCTGATTGTCTGTTCTAACTTGGCCAGTTTCACCAGTCTGCAGCGTCAGTTGCTCAGCAGACAGAACACTGCTGAGAAGAGCAGACACTTGAGTTTTGTCCTGTCACTAGCTGCTTGGATTCATGTTTGAGCACTGACATTGTATAGCAGTAAGGGAGGGTGTTGTACTCCTGATGTGTTGTCCCCCTGAACGGGGCTCTGTCTGATCTGCCTGAACTGCCACTACCTCAGTTGGATGATAAGGATATCACACCCCTTACTGAAAGAAGAGCAGATGAATATACCCATGGCCTGGCCTTAAATTTCCTGAGTAATTAAAAATGCCACACAAAAAATAAATAAATAAATATAAGGAGACAGGTAAATGGACGAAATACTTAAGAACTACTTCACATCAGCAGGGTATAAGATTAGTCAGGTCTGCCCACCGCTTGCAGTCTTTGAGGAGTTTCGTGGTCTGAGATTCCTGTGGGTACTATGATTCCCTACGCATGCTGGTTGATAAGATGGTGTAAACTGACCATAGGTATTTATGCTGGTGGACTGTGTAACTCATTTGCAAACAATAAACAAGAGTGTCTTTGCAGGTCAGAATTATAGTTCACATAATACACATACTTAACAAAAAAGTCTGATTGTAGAATTATTAAAAGTAAAATATCCTCTGTAAATAGTAAAATGCATTTCACTGATTATAAGTCTATGGCAACTATATACTTTCACTATCTCTGCTGCTGTTAATTGTGAAGATACTGTCCAACAACATCAGCATTACAGCAACAGTATTTTAACTAAAAGCTAACATCACCTACCATATCTTGGGGAGTTTGAGTGTCTCTGACTTTTCCAATATCTCCTCCAATGCAAAACTTGTCACGGTGCTTCTCAAGTAAAAGAGAGGACTTAAATGTCATATTACAACTTGGACATCGTAGGAAATCAAGTCCTGTTGTGCCACTTGTGTTCCAATCCTGGTCAAAGATCTCCATTTTTTGCCTAGCAATCAGTAGGTTCCTTTTATGTACTGAGGTACTCTGTCATATATTTATTAAAAAAATGTATTAGCACTCATTTTAAAATGATTTGTATAAAGAAAAAAGAGAAAGTCTATTAAGTAACAACTTAACTGGAAGTTTTCTATATATAAATAATATTAGTAATATTCAATATATTCAGTTCGACAACATAAAGGAAAATCTGTTTTCTTCAGCTTCTGAGTCCATTGGCAACCAATGTTGTGTGTGTAAATAGTTTACAGTTCAGCTACCAGCAAACCCACACCCACTCTGCAGGGAAATACAGTTTTGAATGCAATGCTGCCCTCTTGTGTTCACAAATACACACTCCCAAAATTTGAATGTGTTTTTCTTTTCTTCATAACTTATATATCATGCTGAACAGACATATCAGTGACATGCAGTACAGACATTTTAGGGAGTAAGCTTTTATCTTTAGGCCATTTTGCGTATTTGTAAACATGAGAGATGGACATGTGGGATGGCTCTTGGCATAGCAACTTATATTTTGATCTTATATTTTCTTCTGTCTTAACATTATCTGTCTTACAATGTTGCTCCCTTGCACACCTGAATAAAATGGAAATTAGACTGCCTTACATGGATAGGAGACAACATTTCATGTACTATTTGTTCTGCTGAAAATTCTCATATCGCTTTCTTCAGTATAAACAGATGAATATTTTCAAATCTTTGAAGAGGCTGGCACCATACCGCTCAACCTGCAGTCATTGAAAATATGAATAAAGGCTCTTCAAAAGTAGGTACATCCAACTAAAAATCTGGACATCAAATAAGTGTAAAATATTAATACTAATTATACCATGATCCCCCCAAAACGTGCACGCTGATTGGCCAGCGTGCCCGTTGTAAATCGAGTTATACTAATGGAAAAAGGTCCGGTCGCCCGGACTTTTTTCCATTAGTATAACTCGTTTTTTTAAAACACTGTCGCTATTTTAAATGGGTTAAAAATAGCGAGAGAGCTTTAAAATAAGCAACGGAGATCTCCGTTGCTTATTTTAAAGCTGTCTCGCTATGTTAAACCCATTTAACATAGCGAAGTAGTGTTTAAAAAGCAACAGAGAAAGCAAGATCTCCGTTGCTTTTTTAGTGTTTCGCTATGTTAAATGAGTTTAACATAGCGAGACAGTTAAAATAAGCAACGGAGATGTCCGTTGCTTATTTTAAACTGTCTCGCTATGTTAAACTCATTTAACATAGCGAAACACTAAAAGCAACGGAGATCTTGCTTTCTCCGTTGCTTTGCCACAACTCTGATGTACTGCGCGAGCGCAGTACATCAGAACTACATGGATGCCAGACATCTGCGGAAGGGCAGTAAACAGGCATTATACTATGCCATTATTTAAGAAAAGTAATAGTTTCTTTTCTTAAATAATGTCATGGTATAATAGCAATAACCCACGCCTGGGTGTGGGTAATGCTAAATTTACCCACGGTTGGCTTTGTTTGGTCCCTCAGGCTTCGCCCTCGGGACCAATCCACGCCAACCGTGGGTAAATTTAGCATTACCCACACCCAGGCGTGGGTTATTGCTATAATATCTCATAACTCTTTCCACTTCCAGTAGGAATGAGTGATGCTGCTCAGAAACATGTTAAAAACAAGAGTAACAAAGATTATGTAAAAATATACACACACTATTAAAGGCACAGTGTACAGACTTTAATGAACTGTGTGGCAATATTCTACCACATGAGGTCATTTATTTTTGCTTCTAAAAAGTGGGGGCTATGTAAATGTGCATACTCTTTCATTAAATTATTTGTGCTACTAGTATGTTGGTAATGGAGTATGGTTTTCTGTATACTAGGCAACTTCAAAAATCATGTGTGATTGGGGGGTCAGAAAATTCTGTGAAGGAATACATCCAAAAATAGGAATATCATGTGTAAGGAAAAAAAATCAGGCCTGGAAATAGGAATGTTTCTCCAAAACAGGGGCAGTTGAATGGTCTGGCTGGCACTAGCACTTGTTTATGACAAGTATTCTACATTTTATTAAGGTGTTTCATTCTTGTTACTACAGTTTTGTTTGATGCTTCCAGCTGTGCTAAGAGTGATTGTAAGTCAAGTGTAATAGCTAGTCTTTCTCAAACCAAGGAATAAAGTTAGTGCTTCACTTTCTGACAGTAAATGTATAGCTAATTATCTGCATTTTATCTAGCTATTTTGGTAGCTTCTTTAATTTGCCTCACATTTCATTGCAATCAAGTTGTTTATCTGTTCCATATATAATGCATGGGAAGACAACTTTAAGAAAATGTGTTATTTACAAGAAATGATTAATTCTGTCCAGCTTGTGTTGTAAAGGCTTAACCCCTCTCCCAACACACACACACACACACACACACACACACACACACACACACACACACACACACACACTTTTACATTACACATACAGTCTTAAGTTCTGCTTTTGTTTTGGCTGGTAACTTCTCTGTCTAGTAATTTACAATACATATGGCATTGCTACTTTTCATTTAGACTTTACAGCTAGTTTAAAATTTCCCCACTTCCTAGGTCTTTTCTCCCTGTATAGGATATGGTCTATTCATTGCTTTAGGATCTTGCTGTACCGTCTCAGCTACAAATTACTCCCCATTATAACATAACTACAGAGCCTATGCTATGCTCATGACTCATGTATTCTGATTAATAATATGTGTGTGTGTGTGTGTGTGTGTGTGTGTGTGTGTGTGTGTGTGTGTGTGTGTGTGTGTGTGTGTGTGTGGGTGTGTGTGGGTCATAAGGACCTGGTTTAGACGAGAGTAATTGGGACAAATATCATGTTCCCCTCCCTAATGCTTGAGAGCTTACTCAGACATGTTGTTGGAAGCATTAGGACTGTCAACATTTCTGCTACAAAATCCGTTTGTTCATTTCATAGGTAGCTGCTCAGCATGCAGTAAAAGACACCACTGAAGAGCCTAGTTCAAGTTTCCAAATGCCTCAAAACACTGATTAAGTGACTTGTTCAAAATCATACAGAAGGCAAATGGAAACTGAAGGAATCAAAACCTGGACTACAGGAAGCAGCACATTAACTGTTCTTAGCCTTAATCCTCTGTGCTAACTGCCAGACTAATCTGCTATGGCCTGCTCCTCAAGTCTACATCAAACCACACACACACCAGCAGCATATGCTTCAGTGTAACAATCTGGTTGTATAGCAGTGTCAGTCAGTGCTTAAAGTACTGTGACATAATAATAATAATACAAAGCAAACTAATATCATGTCCCTGCACATCACAACAATGTCCCATAGGCAGCGCAACAAATTTAAAGTCTCATATCATGTACATGGCATATTAGCAGCACACAGCACAGCCATGAGTGCTGCTGCTGAGGCCGCACACACTACAAGGCATTTAATGACTACATCTTTACAATTTTGTATGAGGCAGGCAATACAAACAGCACCTACACAAGACACGTATTGAAAAAATAAATGTTGCCTTAGAACTAGCAACAGGGCTTTGTAATATTGGGCCATCAAAGACAACCAAGTCCTGGTCTTGCTTCCCATTTGCTAAATATTCCTCCTGTCTATAAGGTCTCTATCTGCTAACTTCTATTACACCTGTCTGCTTGTTTCTGCAGGGATCTTCATGCCTTGCATCATCTTCTGTCTCCATTATCCTCATCTTACTGGTACCATATTTTCCATTCAGAATTCATCACTTGAGACCATTACTAGCAGACTCCCATATTCCATAGTTCACAGGCATTGTTTCCTATGTTCTTTGCAGCCTAGCCTGAGTGTTGACATAACTTCCAAGTGCACCTCATGAGGAACATTCCTCATTTTGACACTTAAAAAGCCAATGTTCCTTGCAGTTCCATACTGAAAGGGTCTATAACACATTCAGTGTTAATAATTTTTAATTGATATCTGTAGTAAATAATACTGAATCAAATTAGCTCATTAAAAGAATTTTATAAGTACAGAATAATTCATTTGATGAGCCTGTGAGTTTCCTAATTAAATTTGTAAGCAAGCTGTTACAAAGTGTTCAGCATTTTGCCCATTTGTTCTACATTATGACAGGTAATATTCCAAATTTTGGAGATGGAAGGCTGAAAGCTGAGTGATGATAATCTTAAACCTGGTTCTACTGAGACTGGACTTAAATCAATTTGTGACAGGTTAAGACTGAAAGACCTTTTAACTTTCAGTATTAAAAATACATGGGCAGCTCTGCATTTAAAACATAAAATGTGATTATGAATTAAAAAAAAATGTAAACCTCCTCAAATCTGGAAGATTACTTCTTAAATATCCTGTAATCGTAGGCCTACTAGGAAAATCTAATTAGTGTTTTCCTCCCTGCAAAACACACAAGAAGGAATGAAATCATACCTGACTAAAAGCAATATCCTGTAAGTTACACATGCAAGAATCTATCCAAAGGAGAAACATATCTCCACATGGATGAAGAGCACATATGAACTTTTCATTAACTAAGCCCGTGGTTGTTCGGAACATCACAAAAGTTTATAGGTTCATAGGCTGGTACTAGGCTATCGGCCCTAGGGCCTTTACAAGCCTAGCCATAACAATTCCCTGGCTATTTATTCCCACAATATTTACTTCCCTGGACCCCTGTCTAGCATGGCAACTGACGTGATCCCCGAGGTAAATTTCCTATCTCCCATCCAGTCGTCAAGGTTCCTTTTGAAGAGGGCCAAGGAGACACTCTGCTTGACATGTATGGACAGTCTATTCAAGAGTATGGGGAATCTCTGGGTCAGGAACCTATCCCTCCAGCATGTTTTGTTCATTGTGATGACAAGGTTTAGGAATCTGATTTAATTGTCATTCTTTTGCTGGATACCACATACTGAGATTCCAAAAAAAGAACGGGATCAAACAAAAAACTAATAAATATTAAAAATGATTTTCTTTGCAGAACTACTTATAGTTTACTGAGAAGAACCCTCTTTTGTATCATGCTACCAAACTAAATACCAGATTTTTTTTTGGTCTATGTGTGACAATGTGAAGTATTGCAGGCTATGCCAGGAGAAGGAGGGCAGTGGATGTGTAACATATGCCAACATAGCTAACCAGAGTTTTGTAAAGAATCATATGCCATTTGTATATCAAACTGATTTGCACAAATACTTGTGTTGAAAATGTATTTGTAAAGTTGCTTGTGTTAAAAAATGTACCAACAGTGGGTCCTGCTGGACAGAAAAGAAAGACACCTGTGTATCAGACTGTATTATAACTGTTGAAATGAATGTATTGTAACAGAGAATACCAGAAGAGAAGAGGGTAATCCCAGTCCAGTTAACTTTGAAAAATAGTCTGAAATTAAATTACCTGGTTAAGGCCATAAAGATTGTATCTTACAGTTCTGATTGTAGCCAGAAACAAAATGTCTGTGAAAACCAGGACTAACTATTGTATTGTCCTTAGGGGTGAGCTAATTACTACCCTGAAAGAGTGGAAGTTTTTGAAATGGTTTTATACCTTCCAGATGCTATAAAACATCTTAGCAATGTTTTATGTGTGTGTGTATGGTAACACATATATGCTAGAATCTGGTTCAGTTTCTATTAAAAGGGGTAGTGTGTAAACCAGAGTCAGATGACCAGATGCATGCAATGTAACTTTGTAATCCAGCCCTGGAATAATGTTTTAATACTAGATGAGACAGAAGTTTCAGAGCAGTCTGTTTTTGAAACCTGACAAAAAGGATCACTCACCCACTTCATCTTGCCTTGCTTTAGTAAGTAACCAGGGAATAGTAATTCTTTAGATCAGTCAGGAAAATATAGTGAGATTAGTTAAGTATTGTTTTTCTGTATCTATGTAAATCTATCCATCTGTGTTATTTTTAATATTTCTTGTGTCTAAAACTCTGGTGTTTATTGTAAATAGATATTTAGTACTTTCATATTCTTTTATTATTTATTATTAAATATATTTAAACTTCTCATTGTGGCTGGTCTTTTAGAGAATATCTTAAACTTTGAGAGTACTTATATTTACTTAGTGACACTGTGGCTACTTTGGAAAGCCTTACTGCATTGGTCAAACACTACCATTTGTATTAGTATTAATTTTACTAAATATAATTGGATACCCTGGTAAGAGCCTTAGAGTAGCTGCCTTTGGAGTGTTCTGGTGGCAGTGCCTACCTTATAGTCTGGCCAGAGGGGACATAGCTGGTAAATCTGTGTCAGCCTTTCCCAGATGTGTGTGTGTGTGTGTGTGTGTGTGTGTGTGTGTGTGTGTGTGTGTGTGTGTGTGTGTGTGTGTGTGTGTGTGTGTGTGTGTGTGTATGTGTGATAATCAAATCTCAAAGTGTGTGTGTGTGTGTCAGCTACTTGGAGCATGGACACAGAGTGCTGGTTTCACAGAGAAGGTGGTGGAGCACTTGGCTTGGAACACTTGGCTGGGGACTGAACTCCACAGTTGTGGTCAGTGTGGATTCTTACTTGGGGCCTGGTGAGATAGAGGGAAACCCAGCCCCAGGATGGGAGTGTGTTCCCTGTGTGCTCCTAAAGGAAACTGTGGTTGGTGCAGAGAGCTGCATCTGGAAATATTGTGTGCATCTGTTTTTATTCCAAGTGAATGTCCTTCACCGGTGTCCTTAATGAGGACTTAGACTCCTTGATTACTGGGTCAGAGAAGAGATGTCACATATTGGTGAACAGTGGTGTGGATATTAATTGAACTTCTGTGGCCTGTAGGCAGTTGTCACTGAAGGTGGGTGTACTCTCAGTGGCCACAAGATAAATATACAGAGTTTCATTTCCACAACACTTTTATTTATTTTTTGTTATTTTAGTTTGGTCAGGGAAAGCAGGCAAAGATGTCAGCAGAGGATTGTGGCAAGCTGGCAAAAAACAGTTGGCCAAGGTGTGTGAAGCCACAGGACTGGTGCATGTCAACTTGACTAAAAAGGAAATTAATTCAGCCTAAGTTGCAGCTGTAGTCCAGACCAGCAACCAGGAGGATAACCAGTCTGGTGATGGGAATTTCTAGCCCTCAGAAACAGGCAATTCACCTTTTCCTCAAAGGATTTAAAAATCC
This sequence comes from Protopterus annectens, assembly GCF_019279795.1. Taxonomy (NCBI): domain Eukaryota; kingdom Metazoa; phylum Chordata; order Ceratodontiformes; family Protopteridae; genus Protopterus; species Protopterus annectens. The sequence continues at coordinate 1,079,163,628 of NC_056730.1, read as the reverse complement.
ATCTGGAGTTAGAGACTTGAACTGGAGTACAAACATTCGGAATCAGAATCGGTGGAGTGACTGCGGCAGGCATAACATATGGAATTAGAATCAGCAGAGAGACTGTGGCATTTGGAGGCTGAAGAAAATGAGATACAGCACCAGTATGACAGGGAGATGCTGACTCTTCATCAGGGTCATGGAGGTAATGGGGAAGGGAATAACTGAACCCCAGAAGCAATAAAGGTCAGTAAATTTCTTCCATATTTTACAGTGTCCTCATTTTGATAGTTTTCTTCAAATATCTGAGAGAGTATGTAAACAGTATAATGTTGACCAAGGGCTTTGCGTATGGTTCCTGACCCCCTTACTCAACAGTAAAGCTGTAACTGCTATTTCTAAATTGTTTAATACTGATCGTTTAAACTATGATAAAGTAAAACAATGTTTATGGGAATGTTTTAAGTTAACAACTGAAGCTCACAGAAAAAAGTTTTGTCAGCAAAGAAGCAAGGCAGATGAAAGTCTGTGTGATTATATTGCTGAATTGAGCACTTATTTTCAATGGTGGGTGAGTGGGTCTTAGGTCACCACTTTTGAAAGGCTGGCAGATCTTTTGGTGAGGGAACAAGCCCTTAGCAATTTGTCTGAGGACATAAGAATCTGGTTGGCGGACAAAGAGTATAACTCTGCAGATAAGCTGGGGGAAAAAGGGGATCTCTACTTAGCAAGCAAAGCATCACTGCACAAGAAGGGGACACCCAGTGATGCACATGGATGTAAGGGAAACCATGGTGGGCAGCCTAAACCGCACCAATAGAGTCCATCAGTAACAGGGAAAGCCAATACCCCAGGTACACGGTCAGGATCAAGGGTCTGAGGCTTTAAATGTAACCAGTGGGACCATGGAGAATGCAGATGTCCATGGAAGCAAGGTGGGGAACAAAATGTGGGGGAGATAGAAGTGGGACTAACAGTATGCCAGTGGTAAGTTGTCTGGAGGCAACAGGGGTACCAAACTGTCACCAGAGTTTATTTCCAATCTTAGTGGATGGAAAACAGGTCACTGCTAAGAGAGGCACAGCCTCTGATATAACCACTGTAAAACCTGCAGTGGTTAAAGAGGAGCAGTACTTGCTTGGGCAGTTCACTTCAGTCAGAGCTTTAGAAAGGATCCCATTCCAAATGCCTTTGGTCAGGGTTTGCCTTGACTGGGAGGGTAGAAAAGGAAGCAAGAAAGTAGGCGTGTTTGAGGATATCCTTGCAGATGCCTTGACAGGAAATTATTTTGATAATGCAGTACCTTATGTACATGTAGTTACATGCAGCCAGTCTTGGAGACAGACATATGGGGCTGGTAGACTGGGGGATACCCAGACAAAACCCACACATGAAGCTAGAGTTGGTGAGATGGATATTTCAGGGAGGGAGCTACCCTATAGCCTGAAGGTGAGCCACAGCTGCTGGTAGATACTGATGTTCCATTTGGACAGAATGACTGGAAGGGCAGAGATGAGTGGTAGTACCCAGGCAGACAGAGGGATACCACACTTCCTGTGGCAGGGAGCTGGGAATGGTCATAAAGGTAGAGTTGAGTCACGCTCAGCTCTCAGACCCTACATTACGAGGGTTGAGGGAGGTAGCTAGGGAGGCACCTGATTCCCAAGGAAAAGGGGAGTCTGTATACTGGAACAAAGGGTTACTGTATAGAGAGTGGACCCCTGAGGGAGGTCCAGAGGGTGAGGTAATACAGTAGTTGGTAGTGCCAAGAATCTACAGTCTGTCACTTCTAGCCATAGCGCATGACATTCCTTTTGCAGGTCATATGGGCATAAAGTGTACCAAGAGACGTATTATGCAGAACTTTTATTGGCCTGGAATTGCAATGGATGTAACAAGATACTGAAGGACCTGCAGGCTGTGCCAAAAAGAAGGTAAGACAGGAGACAAGGTCAAAGCTCCCTTGATGCCTTTGCCTGTGATTCAGGAGCCATTTCAGAGGGTAGCTATGGATATTGTGGGGGCTCTGAGTACCCCACGATCCATAGGGAATAAGTATATCCTGCTGGTAGTAGATTATGCTACTAGATACCCTGAGGTGGTGGCTCTGTCTTCCATCAAGGCAGAGAAGGTGACAAATGCTTTGTTAGAGATTTTCAGCAGAGTAGGTTTCCTGAGAGAAATACTAATTGACAGAAGTGCCAATTTCATGTCAGACTTGCTGGCTTGTCTGTGGGAGTGCTGTGAGATGAAGCACCTAAAGACCACCCCCTACCACGCCCAGACTAATGGTCTTGTGGAAAGGTTAAACTGTACACTAAAGACCAAGTTAAGGGCATTTGCAGACCAGTTTAAGACAGAGTGTAACAAATATATGCCCCATCTGCTGTTTGCATACAGAGACGTACCCAGGAATCCACAGGATTTTCACCCTTTGAGTTGTTGTGTGGGCATAGGTGAGGGGGCCTTTAGATTTGATTTGTGATGAGTGGAAAGGTGACTGTGAATCCCACAAGGAGTTTGTTTTGACATATGTCCTAAACCTCAGGACAAGGTTTAAAGAGCTCATGGGCTTGGCCCAGGAGAACCTGGCAGGAGCTCAACAGCAGAAAATGGTCTGGTATGACAGGAATGCTCAAGCCCGAGAGTATGCTGTGGGACAATGGGTTATGGTTTTCATTCCTGTCAGACACAATAAGCTGTAGGCAGCTTGGGAGGGAGCCTTTGAAGTGGTAAGGAAGGTCAGTGAGGTTAACTACATGGTTAACCTGTGTGTGTCAGCTACTTGGAGCAGGGACACAGAGCACTGGTTTCACAGAGAGGGTGGTGAGGACCTGGCCTGGAACACTCGAATGAGGACTTAACTCTACAGCTGTGGTCAGTGTGCAGCCTTATTTGGGGCCTGGTGAGAGAGAGAGAAACCTAGCCCCAAGACGGGATTGTGTTCCCTGTGTGGACTTAAGGGAAATTGTGCTTGGTGCAGAGAAGTGCATCTGGAAATAGTGTGTATCTATTTTTTTATTCCAAATGAATGTCCCTCACCAGTGTCCATGATGAGGATTTAGGATCCTTGATCACTGTCCCAGAAGAGGGATGTCACACTATGTTTAACCATTGAATAACATTTGCATCGAATGACTAAGCATTGAACCCTATCCATCGAATGTTCATTCAGAGAAGTAACTAGTGAGCCAACACTTCTCTGTCTCACACACCACAGTATTTCAGATTTAACCAGGTGGGGGGCTTTGCCTCGCACTCCCCGCCAACAATATATACTAATGCCAAGACCATACTATAGTAGGGAAAAGGGCAGATGGGGGAGTTTTGGTCAACTAGTTACTTTCCCTCTTGCTGAAATGAATGTTCACTATATGAATATTCAATGGATAGGGGTTCAGTGTTTAGCCATTCGATGCAAAGGTTATTCAATGGTTAAACATAGACCCATTTTTTCTAAGGTTGTGAGCTTAACAGAATATTTTGAGATGAAATGTCTTTGGGATTCAAAGCAAAAAAATGGGGGCAACTTTTTCACCTGATATGGAAGAGCTCTGACTGCAAGAGATAGCAGGTCTAATACAATTAACATTATCCCCCACCCGCACTCATGGATCTTTCCCAAGTTACAAACTTCTCCTCCAAAACACCCATAATGCACATCTCTTCAAAAAAACCTCCAGCTACTTTCCACCAGGAAACAACTTGTGATGCAAAAGTACACAGCCCCTGGCTGTTGTGAAGTATTAACTGGGATTTTTTTTCAACTTAATCATTATATTTATTGTGATTTCTGCTAAAATCTCCACCTGCCATCACCTACTCATTTTCTTATACAGATTTATTTAGAACTTTTAAGTAACTATATTTTTCTTTCTTAATCACAGGATCATATGAGATTACTAGGATATTGACCCAGAGGTCATTTTAAGCCTAGCCGTTTCATCCCAATGTAATACCACTGAAACGCTAGTCAGTACACAAGATTGCATTTAGTGATGACTGCCCATATTTAGGAGTGTTGTTTACATTATCCCTGGTAAGAATTTACGGTGCCCCATCCATTCATCCAGGTTCCTCTTGAACAGTGTCAGAGGTGCTCCGTTTCACATGAATTAGTAGCCTGTACCAGAGATGTTGCAGTTGCTGGAAAAAAAATCTGTCCCTCCAGCATGTCCTTTTTCAGTGGCAGGTCATATTTATGTCCCTGGAATGGGTAGCCCTAGTCCCATTTGATTTACAGATACGCAGCAAGTTCATTAGGTTTTGGTCATGGATTGCTCTGTAGGCCAGGCATGAGTCTCTCTTAAGAAGTCTATATGATACAGAGTATAATGACAGGGTCTTTATCTGGTCTGTGTAAGGCATGTCCTGGAGTCCCTTGAGGTCTCTCTAATTGCTGCAGGCACTTAGTACAGTACATGCTGAATGAGGAGTTATACTCGATTATGGGCCAAATAAGTGCAGAGTATTGAGGGGTTATAACCTCTTTTGCTCTTGAGGCAATGCCTTTACTAATCAAGTGCGCTACATAGAAAGCTTTCCTTACTACAGTAGACAAATGGTGGTTGAAGTTAAGGTTGCAGTCAACTTGTGATCCCAGGTCCTTTACCACTTCATGGGTACTTAGGGTATTGTTTTTGATTTGATAGTGTGAAGGGACATTGTGCCAAAGGGAATGATGATGCATTTCTTTGCATTCAGTTTGAGACCCTGACTAATACACCAGTAGTTGGTCTGCATGAGACCCTCCTCGAGTATACTGACATAATTTGGGGATTCACTGATTGCACCTAGTTTGCAGCCATCTGCAAACATGGTCAGCCACAACCCCTTAATTTTGTCCTGAACTTCTGAGAAGCATATACCAAACAGCAGGGGGCCCAGTACTGACCTCTGTGGCACCCCACTGGTTACAGGTCTACTGGTTGATGTGGAGTCACCAAATATGATAATGTGTGTGTGTATCTGGTTTGTGACTTGCCAGTTGCCAGTTGGCAACCCATCTTATAACAAAGGGGTTTACATTCAGTTTGCTAAGTTTATCGGTAATGCCTGAATGTGCTATTGTGTCAAAATCCTTTGGCAAGTCGAGGTATGTTGTGTGTACAGATTTGCCCTCGTCAATGGCCCTGGTCACATTTTCAAAGAAATATACCAGATTTAACAGGCAGGATCTGCCCTTGACAAAGTCGAATTGGGTAGGATCCAGGGTTTGGAGGTGACCTATGTCTTTATTTATGAGGTTCATAATGATACATTCCAAGGCCTTACAGATGAGGGTGGTCAGGCTTACAGGTCTGTAATTCCCCAGGTCTGTTGCTCTTCTCCGTTCTGCAAGAACAAAGCCTGTGGTTAGGCTATGATTGAAAAGGGTACTTACTGGTGATGCTAGTTCATGTTTTGGCCTATTTAGAAGACAGCCTGGGATGCTGTCTGGTCCCATAGAGGCTGTGTCTTTTGTCTTGTACAAGGCTTTGAGGACCTGCTCTTCAGATAGGTAGGGTGGGTGGGGGTGGGAGAAAGGTTTGTGATAAGTTAAGAGGGGATAAGGGAGTGAAATTTTCACCAAAACTATCTGCTAGCAGGTTTGCTATCTCTGTGGGGGTCAGTGTGTGTGTGTGTGATACTGTTGGTCACTAGTTCTGCACATGCTTGGGTCATACCTTTTAGGCTATGTATGTAGCTGTAAAAGGCCCTATGGTTATCCTTGGCTATACTTGCTAAGTTTCTCTCAAAAGTGCCCTTGGAGGATTTGACAAGTTGTCTTATTCACCTGTTGAGCTGAGGAGGGTGTTTTTCCATTGTTGGGGCCTTGCCTTTGTTTTCTTGGATAGCAACTTTTTGTGTTTATTGTAGTTTGTTGATGCTGGATGTCCACCATGGCAGCTTGTTTTTACTTGGGGCTCTGGCTTTGATTCTTTCTGGTACAGCTAAATTTATACACGTATGCAAATGATTGTACAGGGCTTTAGTGTAAGCTTTGATGTAGTTATCAATTCCAGCTTGGGGTGGGGCTTGGAATGCATTTATACCTTTACCTAGTAGGGTATAATTTGCCTTGGTGAAGTTTTTAGTCTGATGTTTTTAGCCTTTGTGAGGTCTGTTGTTAGTGCCAGCTCAAAGGTGACTGATTTGTGGTCAGTTTTAACTAACGAGGGTCTGACAGTTGTGGTAGTGCATCTGTTTGACATGCTGGTGAGGACCAGATCTAGAAAGTATGTTCCTGTTGTCAGGGTATGGACAATTTGTTTCAGGGCATTTGAATTAACAAAGTCAAGGAACTTTTGTGCTAACGAGTTAGGGCTATTGTAGGTTTCCCAGTTGATGGTGGGATAATTGAAATCTCCCATAACCAGTGTGTTTGGTAAAATTTGGATTGTCTTTAGTGTGGTCAAGTAGGCTTTGTGGGAGTCATGACCCAATGGAGGGGGATCTATAACTGGCTATGGCTTGAATGGGGGTCTGATCCACCATAACCTGGACTTGGAGTAACTCCATGTAGTTGTCCAGTCAAACTAGACAGGAGATGGATTTATCTCTAATATAGATTGAAACACTGCCTCCTTTGGTTTTCACACGTTAATTTTGCAGTCTAAAGGTGTGGAAGGCATTGCAGCCATGCAAGGCTGGGGTACTCTCTGAGGCCTTGAACCAGGTTTCTGTGAGTGCACAGACATCCATTTATTTATTTACTTATTGGCATTTGTTTACCAGGAAAGTCTAGTGGGCCAAAAGAGCCCATTTTTAGTGGAGTCCCGGGAGAAAAGCGCCACAAAGCAGGATAGTATAAAAGTACATATAACTAAAAACAGTAAAATACAGGCAGTATTATCAGAAACAGACAATATTATGCAAGACAGAAAAGGAAGCTTATAAATCATCAATAATTACAGAGTATTAGAGTTGGAAGATGCATACAGTCTAAGTAATCATACATTTGTTGATGTCTTATATATTTACAGAATAAAATAGAGATGAAAGTTGTCATATGGAAATATTTACAAGATTGTGAAGGAGCATCAGCTAGTACAGTAGTGCAGGGAAGAGTGTATTTGTTTTATTACTTGATAAAAAGTCATATAGATATAGTAAGTCTTACATAGGTAGTTATGCAAGGGTAGATAAACATCTTCATGTTTAAAATGTGTATACAGGAAGATCTGAGAGGTAAGGATGTAAGTTAAGGAAGTGTGACTGTAGGTGGGTAATCAGCTTATGGATGTGTGAGAATTGAGACATCTGCATTGCCAAAGAGTGGAAAGATGTTGCTGCAGAGATTTTTTGAAGGAAGAGATGTTACTGGAGGTTCTAATATCTGTAGTGAGAGAGTTCCATAGTTTGGCAACTATGAAGGAATAAAGCATGTCTCCAGCTGGGAGTTTAGGTTTGTCTACTTGCAAAATAATTTGTTTTTCAGATCTAAGATGTCTATTAGGGTGGTAGAGAGTTAAAACAGACGAAAGGGCTGGGCAGTCTGAGGGTTTGTATATGATTTTGTGTGCTGTGATTAGCTGTAGATAGGATAGATACTGTGGAAGTTCGAGCCAGTTAAGCAATTGTAAGGAGATACAGTGATGGGAAGAGTATTTTGCATTGGTGGCAAACTTGGCGACTTTGTTATAACAAGACTCAAGCTTGGTTTTTACAGAGGACTGGGTATTGGTGAGAAGAGGAGCGCCATACAGCAGAGAAGGTAAGACAAAGGTTAATGCAAGAGTATGTTTTGTAGAGCAGTTACAAAAGTGTTTATGTCTTTAAAGGGTGACGGATTTTTGATTTTTTTTTTTATATTATTGTGGATATCGAGGTCAAATGTCAGATTTTCATCTAGAATAACTCCTAATAATTTAGTGTGGGAGACAACCTGTATGGTGGTGTTGTTTTGAGACTGAATGATGAAATTAGTCTTGTTAAGAGAGTTTTTTCTTGGGAGCAAACAATAGCAATTTGGTTTTGTTGGGGTTTAGGGCTGGGTGATTATTGGCCATCCAGATTTCAGTAGCAGTGAAGTCATTCTGGGTTATATGCAGAATTTCTGTTGTTGATTTGGCAGAGTAGATTAATAGCCATATCATTTATATATCAAACAACAGAGCCATTTTTAAGAGTGGTGCTGAAGTCATTTATAAAAATACTGAAAAGAAGGGGTCCTAAGATGGAGCCCTGGGAAACTCCAGTGGACGACTCAAGGAATGGAGAGAAAGAGTTGAGCCATCTGGTTGATTGTTTTCTGTTTTTTAGATAAGTAGTGAACCGGTTTACAATTGGGGAAAGATATCTAGACTGTAGAGTCTGCTGAGGAGTAGAGGGTGGGAGACTATATCAAAAGCTTTTGAGAGGTCAAGAAAGAGTGAGGAAACAAATTTACCAGCATTTCTAGCTTGATTGACTGTGTCTATAAAGGAAATAAGAGCGCTGGTAGTACTATGACCTGGCCTAAATCCATGTTGAGTTGGGGAGAGGAGTTGGTTTAGTTGTAGGCAGTTTAATAGCTAATGGATGCATTTTTCTACAATTTTGGAGAGGGGGGGGGGGAATAGCAATGGGTTGAAAGATATCTGTATTGTTGCCCCCTTTGTGGAAAGGAAGACTACGTGCTTTGCTCCAGACAGTAGGAATGTAAGATTCTTGTAGGGATCTATTGAGAATTATACTTATGGGATAGGAAATGGATCTAGCTGTCATTTGAAGGTATTCTAGGGGTAGGTTGTCAGGAACACTGGAGCCTGGTTTGAGTTTTAGAAGTTTGGTTATAATAGTAATGGGTATGAGAGAAAAGGAAAAGGTGGGTAGGGAGGCGGTTGTGGTATGTTTTGGGGGATGATGATGGGAGAGGGTTAGTATTAGATGTAATTTGGCTAAACGTTGTGGTAAGTTTAGCTATTATGTCAATGAAATGTGAGTTAAAGAGCATGGCTATTTCAGTGGCAGTTTTCTCTGGGAATGGGCAGGGCTTGTTATTGGCACCGGAGCTGATTAAAGATGAGATAGATTTCCAAAATTTCTTTGGATTGTGTTTGTGATTCATTTGGAGGCTTAAATAATATTGTTTTCTATCATTAATGATTAAGTGCTTAGCTTGATTACACAGCTGTCTAAATAGTAGGAGATCAGTGGGATTCTTGTACTTCTGCCATTTTTTCCATATTTTGTCCCTGGCAGTCAAAATTTGATTGGTAGCTCTAGAGAGCCATATGGCATGATTGTTTTTAACTTGGGGCTAGCTTGTTTAAAGTGTTCAGGAATGTGGGGTTAAAGAAGTCAACAGCCTCATCTAGAGGTAGGATCTTTGGTATAATCAAACTGTTGTTTCTTAGGTTTTCATTAAAAGTTGTAGGGTTAAAGTTGCTGAGATTTCCAGTTTGTTTGTATTGCTGTTGGGATGGTATTGGGTAGGTTTTTATGTAGTATAAAGGCTGGTAGGTGGTCACTAATGTTTCAGGGAAGTGTGCCTGCTGCTGAGATTTTATGTGGGTCAGAGACTAGCATCCAGTCAAGAAATGACCCACTGTCTATATTTCTGTTGAGTCTAGTTGTATCTGTAATTAGTTGTGAAAAGCCAAAGAGGTTGATATTGGATGGTGGGGAGTCACCTGAGAAATCTCTCCAATTTATATTCACATCTCCAAGTATGACTGTCCCATTATTTATATTGTTTCATATCCAGATGAGAATATCTTCAAGATGAGGAAGATTATTACCTGGGGGGATGTGTATGGGTATAATACAGAGATACTTAGAGTTGTTCAGTTTGAGTAGTGATATAAGTATCTCAGCTGTACAGAACTGAGGAATAGGATTAGAATATGGGACAACGGTGACGGTATTTGGAAAGAGTATAGCAACACCACCCCCTTTTTTATGGGGTCTGTCAGCCCGTAGACAGACATACCGAGGGGGGGGGGGTTGTGAGTCTTTTATATAAGGTTTTAGCCAAGTTAATATGTCTGGTTTATTCAAGGATATCAAGGCATGAAGAACAGGTATTTTGTTTCTGATACTTTGGAGATTGATATTGTGAAGTTAAGTGACTTATGTGGCCTAGGGAGGTTGGCATTTAAGGGGTTGGGTCCAGGGTTAGGGTGGATATCTCTACATAAGAATATGTTAGTTGGCTTGTATAGGTATGTTATAGGTGGCAGGTTTCTTTTTAAGTGAATGGAGATAGCTATATAGTTGTGTATAGTTTTATGGATGGGTAGTTTTAGCTTGGTATGCATAAGTATGCCGAGTGTGTACAGGCTAGGGGAGATATCTGAGTAGCTGGAGAGGGCTGAGGATTGTGTGTTGGTAGTAGATGCGAGTTTTTGAGGTATAGAGGCTGCATCTTCTAGTGATAGAAGTGCTTCCAGGGAGTGCAGTTTTTGATTTTAGGCAGTATGCCTTTTCTGCAGTTATGGTTTCTCTAAATAAATTCCCATTCTGCAAGATAAATCCTACTGCAGACAAATATCTCACACATTTAATTTGTTTGTGGCCCTTCCCTGTACTAACAGTTGTGTTGACTACAGTAGCATTAATGACTTCAGTTGAAGCATCAACAAAAGGATTTAGAAGATTATTTGAGGTAAACTGATTACAAAAATCGAAGACAGAATATTCTACATCCATAAAGAATCTTATTCCTCCAAGCCTTCACCTTCCTCAGAAGTTTCCAATTATCATAGGCTTCCCTCTAGCAAAGACAAGAGGCTGGAACAGTGAAGTAAAGAACTAAATGGTAAGGTTCCTACATTTCTAAAGCCCTCCATGATTCCTAAAGGGACTTCTGCTCCCTCTGTAGGTTTAATCCTAGTACCAGGAGGTAGCTTTGGCTTCCCCTCATAGGAAGTCCAAGGGTAACCATTTGAATGTTGGGACCTGCTACAGTAAGTCCCGTCATACAGAGACTGAATGGCCAAAATAACAGACTTACATATACTAAGTCTGAGATGCCATTTCTTGGAATATTCCCTTTTCTCCAAAGTAGGATGATCTTGGATCTCGCATATATAAATTTGGAGGGTATGGGAGTGCAAGGGGCTTGCCCCCCCCATGCAAAAAGGAGTTTTAAGGAGAAAAATAATCTTTGAGATTTGCTCTTCTCCTGTGCTTTTGGTCTTTTTTTTCAGCAGGTCAGCACTAGACATTTGGAGTGCTGACATTTCAATAGGGAGTCAGGTCCAAGGCTATTTTTCTCTTCTTTCAGACTTTCTCCCCTTAAGGGCATCAGCGGCATCTGTTTCTATTATGCAGTCAACTCTTCTGACCAGATGAACACCACCTGCTTGGCCATGGAGACTGATTACGACCAGATACAATGCCCATAAAATACTTGGCCTATCTGATGGCGCTCATGTGTCAGACCTCAGAAGACACCAAACCTGCACTAGTCTGACACTCTGCACTTATGTTGATGGACCTTTTGCATATTCACAAGAGGAACAACACCAGAAGTACTAGATATAAGGATTTAAATTCTGCTTATGACTTAAACAGGACATGTTGGAGGAACAGGGATGTTTCTAAACAGGACATGTTGGAGGAACAGGGATGTTTCTCCAAGAATCCCCTTTCTCTTGAATAAACTTCCCATCCATGTAAGCAGAGCCTTTTCCTACCTTGATGTTAGGCACCTGGTACTAGCTCCACTGTCATTAACCCCACCCCTGGTGCTGGTTTGATTGACACCAGTGCCACTGGCACTGTTTTCCAAGTTTTTTCTGAGACTGACTTTGGCCTATCCAGCATCATCTCCCTGGTATCATTGGGATAGGCATCTGCTCCCTGGCATCAGTACTACCTTTGCTAACAGTATAGAACCACATCTACCATTCAAGCTCTGTTAGCTGTTTGCAGTACTCCAATTTTTTATGGGTTATCTGTATTGCACTTCTTACTATCTTTACTGGAGTGGATGAGATGCAGTCATGGTCTGCACTGCAAACAGTCGTTTTCACCTCTGAGTTATTCTGTCATGGCAGATTGCAATTCTCCTCCCCCAAAACATTCCCACAGAATACTGTATCAAGCTTTCTATAACCCAGTAAGGGTCTACTCACATTTTCTTATATATTTGGTCATCTGTTGGCCCTTCTGGATTAAAAGGCAAGTGTGTTGTCTTCCACTGAGTCCCTGGCAAGCAAAATGTCTAAGAACACCACTTACAATCTCAGAGGGACTACAGTAAAATATCGCATGCTGAGAAGAAAGAGGAGGGTGTAGGTTCACCCACATTACTCAAGAGTACCCCTGTTTGGAGAGGCCCTTAAGCTGATACATGAACAAGGAGGTGACTTTTGGATGATACTCCCTACCCATAGATAAGGTTACAGCAAGCCTGTCATCTGAAGGGATAATCCTCTTAAATGGTTCAACCTATAATACTTCCAGGAATCTTGTCCGATAAAACTGGTAGCATCATCTCCCAAGAAAGCAGACAGTATACTCTGTTGCCATGGGAGTCACTGGCCTGAGAGACACCTAAACCAGATGTCACTATGTTAGCTGTAGTTATAAAGAGGAAATCTTTGTCTTCAGTCAATAGCTGTTCATTCCCTGAATGGGAAATTTAAACTACTGACTTGTCAGAAATGCAAGATTTTCTCACTCTCTACATTACCTAATGGGTGTTTGGATTATTTGATCTAGATGCCTTACTTTCAAAGAGATCTGTTATATGAAGCACTGTTACCTGTCAATGGCATGCCTGATACTGACCTTAAGGACAGACACAAGGCTCAAGCTTCCAACTTACTACTGACTGGCTTGCTTATGGTCTAGGTGTCATATGATAAAGTGAAAGGGTCAGTCAGTCACAGCTGCAAGGTTATATCAATTTGCTGTCACTCCTGGCTTTACTTAACCCATTTGCTGAGAACATCTAAGCATCCTTGATGGAACCTCTTTGTAGAGGAGCCCCACTTTTCATTTTTCAGACCACAGACTTGTGAATATTCCAACTCTATGGAATAATGAATTTTGCTAGTAAGAACAACCTAATCACAGTTCTTTTTTATGAAAGTAAATCCAGTGTAAAACTCATTTTGTAATTCAAATACAACTCCTATAAGTGTATTAAAGGTACAAGAAAAATAAATGCACTGAATAATTGTTTAATATACATTGTAAATTGTTGAATTGTTATATGCCCTTCCTGTCAAAACTAAGTTAGGTAAGATAACTGTAGGAATAACTGCATAATAACTTGCTACATTTATCTTCCAAACTAAGAGTACTGAGGTCTAATAAGAATACAATCCCTTTATCCAATTATACTTGAATGTTGATATTTTATCTAAAACTAAAAAAAAGTCCCTAGAAATAGTGGTGTAACACAAACTAAAACAAAAGGAATACCACGCACTGACACTTCCACACAATACTTTAATTAAGCTCTTTCATCAAAAAGATAACCAGATTTCATCACAATAACATACTCTATGCACATTCCAGCTTAAATACTTAAAAAAAGATGACTAATCATGTGATAAGCAGACATTACATTATGTAATAATTATTAAGCAATTTAGCCTCTTTTTTTTTTTTTACAGTTCTCTTATTTTCAAAAATAATCAAATAAATAAATAATAATAACAATATTGATGGAAGAAAATTGACCCTTCCTTTTAATAATTATTTCATCCAACTCTTTTTTCAATGCAATGTTAGGATATCTTATTAACATATACTGGCAACATAATTTTACTCATCGTGGGAAACATTATAATTAGTACTTAATTGTGATACATATACCAACTGTCTTTTAGGAATGTTCCATTACACAAAAGCAGGATGATTACTTTGGAAGTGAACATAGAAATTTACAAGCATATTCTTCCTATGAATTTTACTCCCAATTTTCTTATTATTAAAATATTTAAAACAATATCTAAAAAGTAATAATTTTACTTCTAGACCCCCCAAAAATATTCAAGGAATGTAGTCATTTGATTGACCTGTTCGATAAAAAACATCACACTCCTTTTTAGTTGCTCCCCATATAAAAAAACAAATCATTCATAAACCATCTGTAAAAAAAACAGATGGGCATTTTTAAGAAGGAACAAATCCTATCAGCCTAAAACAATGTTAACAAAAGCAGAGGCTGCAGTAGCGCCCACATCCACTCAATTGATTAAATTGAAAATAAAAAAGTTGTTCTGTAATAACAATTCTAATAAAATACAAACTGTATTAAAAAAGTAGGAAAAAAATAAACATTTACTTAATAACAACCTTATATCTTCCAGTCCTTCTACAATAGAAATTCTGGTAAAATATATTGCATTTTACTGAAACACTTTTAAAAACTGAACAAACAATTCCTATTAATGAATGGTACTGCAGGTTATCTTTTACATGTACTATTTAATTAGCTCTGACGCTGGGTAACCAAATAAAAAGTACTTTTCACAGGATAACCTAATATCTAACATTTTACATCCTTTGATAAATTCTTCAACATCACCCAAGCATGTATCCAAATGACCTATCCTTTTACTGCTGTTGTAGACACTGCATTCACTGGGTCATAGCAACACTTTACTGGATGAAATCGTACTTTGTTTCCCAATCATGTAAACAATTGGACAGTACTAGAAATATACATAACTATACTATCCATCTATCCAGCAATCTACCTTCCATTTCAAAGGAAGAGTTCCAAAGATAAAAGATAGGTTAACAGAAGATGATGAAGGTAAAGTAAAACTTGTTGAATCTGTTTTTAAAATACAAATGTGAATATAGCTGTACATCAAATATACATTCAAACAAACTGAAGCCTATAGGATGTACACTATTATGTTGCCATAAGCCTCAAGAATCTTAAACACAAGAGGAATCCTGCCTACAGATTCTGAAGGATGTAGTATCTCTAAATATCTTCTATTAGAATATAGCTTTCCTGAACTTGCAGCCTTTTGATACAAAATGCCTGTAAAAACTTGCATTCAGTACCTACATTTAAAATTCCAGAGAGTTGTCTCTTCTTGAAAGTTCTTCATAAACTGTTTAACATTTTTATAGAAATACACTATGACAATCAGATATGAAATGTGCCTAAGGTTGAATATCTACCTTCAGGAGTTTAAATGCAACCCAGTACTGAATTTAAAGCCACAAATTGTCCCTTTTAGGATATAATGAATGCCTTATTATTTTTATGGGAAACATTTATCTGTCTCATTGAAACAGATTTTTTTTAACTGCAGTTACAAGTCTGTCTGACACATAATGATTGCAATATGCTCTAAACATCCTTGAATAATTTTGATACTTAAGGAACATGTTAACAGTGTAGTTTTCTACAGACTGCACTAACAAGTGCTAGTACGTGCCAAAGGACAAAGTGTGAAGCAGGACAGTAAAGATGTGTAAGTAAATTTACTGTAACAGTAGATATAGATATTCTAATAGATCATTATTGCAGTAGTCTAAACTATATGGGTCTTATATTATGCAAATATCCAGCTTCACAAAGTTTTGCATACTTTGCATGTGCTCCAACTGTCAGAAGTTTTAGCAGAGTGCCATAAAGGGGCTAATGGAGTCTGATAAGCTTGACAGTATTTTTTCAGGTGGGAGGTAAGAGGCCTGAAGAACATGCTAGAAAACAACAAAACTGTAACTATATACAAAAATGGAGTGGTAAAATCCACATCCTGGTAACACCAAAAGAAAGAAAGAAAATGAGTCTGTTGAGAGGGGCAGCTACTGCTACATTGATCTACTGGAACATCTACTGTTATGGTTAAGTTTATTTGCATAACTGTGCTATATTCACACACAGATCACTGTTGCAGTAACCTAAACTATATGGGTAGATTATCACAGCTTAGAGAGAATTAAGAAAATAAAAAGAGCGCAGGCCAATAAACTAACACTTCAGTAGCCTCGGGAGAATGGTCTTAGCAAAAACTGTTCTGGACCTGGAAAAGGAATCCAGTTTGTAGTGTTTTGCAAAAATATGTACAGATGACCAAGCTACTGCCTTTAAAATACTTCTAGAGTCCATTCCTTTCCAGAAATCCATAAAAGAAGCCAGAGCCCTATTAGAATGAACTGTATATGTCTGTGTGGAAGTGGCTCATTGTGGTGAACATAACAAAAACAATACTATGAAACAACCATTTTGAAATAGTCTGCTTTGACACTGGATGTTCTTTCCTATTACCTTCATAGGAGACAAACTGCTGGTCAGTTGTCTTGAAAGGCTGAGTTATGTCTAGGTAGAATCTGAACTGCCTGTGTACATCTAGAGAGTGAAGAATCCTTTCTCTCTTGTTCTGGGAGATTAACAGTCTGGTGCACAATGAACTCAAGAGGTGACTTTAGGCATCAAGGCAGGATTCATTCTCAATGAAACCCTGTCTTTGTGAAAAAGGATGCAAGGTTGGCACAACAGCTTATATCTTAGATACTCTCCTAGCAGATGTCAAGAGCAATAAGTAAAACAGCGTTTCATGTCAATAACCTCAAATCAGTCAGATAAGCTGGTTCAAATGGAGATCGAGTATGTTTTTCAAATACAAAATTAAGATTCCCAAGGAGGACACATCTCTCTCCTAGCTGATGTATTTCAAAAAACGTTTAACTTGAGCATTATTAGAAAGGGAAGGGGCCTAAGTGTAGACAAGCAGAAATGTTTAACAAATGTACCTTGGTAAGAGAATATGATAGGCCACTAAACAGTAACTCACTCAAGTTATCAAGTCCAGAGGTGGCCAGGCCTAAAGAGTTCTTTGACTGGCACCAATTATTAAATCTTGTCCACTTTCACATATATGATTTTTTATTAGCAAGTTTTTTTATCTCCTTTAGTACCAGCTGCTCATCATCCAAAAAAAAAGTTACCTAAAAGTGTTCAAATTCTATTAACCAGGCAGTTACTTGGATTTACTGGAGAGTATCAAACTCCCTGTCTTGTGTCAGTAAATCCAGTCTTTGGGGAAGCTCATGGAAATGCCCTTAGCCATATTGAAAAGAACAGGGAACCACTATTGTCTTGGCCAGAATGGAGTCACCACCAGTCCTTCTGAATCTTTTGAAGAACCCTTGAAATCATTGGAAAGGCTGGAAAAGTATACAAGAACATTTCCATCCAAGAGAATCATAGGTTGAAGTTTCCATTTATAGAATCTGCCTGGTCCTGCTGAGCATGCCTCCAATAGTTTTACTCAGATGGAATACATGAAGCCTGAAGAGTCAAACTGAGCAGAGTTGCTACTCAGCAGGCTATCACAACAACTATGCACAAATGGTAAGATTTGGCACCCCCATTTGTTTATGTACCATATAAATGTGGTGTTATCTGTGTATACTTGCAGAGGTCATTGGGACCAGAGTTGATTTAAGGTCTTCAAAGCATTAATCATTGCTAACATCTTTGTGACATTTATGCATTTCTGTCAGTCTTCAAGATCCCACAGAGCTCGCATTTTTGCCCCTTTTGAAACTGCTCTCCATATCAAGTCTGAAATGTCTGTGGTGACTAACTGGAGGGGGGTCAGAAGGGAGAACAGAATATCTGTATTGCAGGCTATCTGGTCTATTCACTCTTCAATCTCCCTGTTTAAAAAAAAAATCACAAAACTAGGATCTGAAAGAACAAAGGGTGTTGATGCCAAGTCCAGACTGATCTTGAGGTACCATTGTGGTTTCTTCATGTGTACTCTGGCAAAAGGACACATGAGAATCATTCATGCCACGTACCCCAGAATTATGAGAAACTCTCTTGAAGATGCATGGTTTTGGAGAAACTCAGTAAGAACTGTTGAAACATGTCTATTCTGCTGATGAGCTGTTGAAATGTGTCCGGAGGAAGAAAGGCTCTTCCCAAGTCAGAATCTAACAAACGCATCAGGACAATCACTTTGTGAGAAGTGATAAGAGAAGAGTTCTGAAAGTTGATTTAGAAACCCAGACTGAGTAGAAAT
This sequence comes from Protopterus annectens, assembly GCF_019279795.1. Taxonomy (NCBI): domain Eukaryota; kingdom Metazoa; phylum Chordata; order Ceratodontiformes; family Protopteridae; genus Protopterus; species Protopterus annectens. The sequence goes on along the minus strand of NC_056730.1, from coordinate 1,079,145,728 downwards.
TGCTGAAAGTTGACAAAGACTGTCGACACATGGAAAGTGTCTGCAAAGATGAGGCAATCATCCAAATATGGAAAAATGTGAATGCTTTGAAGTGTGCAATAAGCAATGACTGTGGAGCTAGGTGTTTTGTAAATACCCTTGGTGCAGCAGACAGTCTAATGGGTAAAACAGAGAACTAATAATGTGATCTAGACACAAAAAAAAAATCTTAACAAACACCTGAAACTTTCCAATAGGCACGTGATGATAGATAACCTTTAGATCCAGCTTTACCAATAAAGCTATGGGGATTAGAAGTACAAGAGACTTAAGAGATAACATTTTGAAGTTTGGAATCTTGACAAACAGGTTCAGAAAAGAAATATACAGCAAAGGCCTCCAGGATCTTTCTGTATTGGAAACAAGGGAAATCCTTAAATAGAAGCCTTTACCTAGGAGATTGAGAGGCACCAGTTTTATGACTCCCTGAGACAGCAAGTGGTACAGAATGGGAAGAAAAAAAAAGAGACCTGGTTCCCCAAACAAGAGGGAATCCCCTGGAATAGAAGATGAAGTCTCAACAATATTTAAAGGTTGTCAGGGTGGGCGGAGGGAAAAGGATGGGCAGGTGGATAGTCATGTTGACTGACAGAACCAACCTCGACTTTCAGAAGATTTTCCTTCTTTTTTGAGAATCCTTGCTACTGCATCTTACAACCTGTTTGCCTGGATCCTTTCTGCTCAAGCTGCTTTTTGGAAAAAGGAGCTGAGGAGAAGAGAAAATTAGCACTTGTTCTGAAAAAGGAGGGATGAAACATCTGTGTCACTCCTTGAATCAGTTTTCCCCTATCATCACACTTAAGAACCTCAGCTGCAGAAGGGCCAAACAAAACATTATGTAAAGGAGAATTTAAAAATCTCAGAATGATCATGAAGCATGTTTGAGAATGAAGCCAAGCAAATCTCCTCAAGACTGGTCCAGAAGGAGCAGGTCTGGAAGAAGAATCAGTAGCATCATAAGTACACTTTAAAATATGTTTAGTCACCTGAGATATAACTGTCACAGAAACATTTAATGAATTTGTCATCTCAGAAGAAGGAAGCTTAACCATTAACTTCAGCATGCTCTCAAATTATAATAGTAATATCTTTAACACTATGAGCTTGGCAGTTTAAACTCTTGAAAGTTAAAGCACAAAAAAAATGCATCTTCTTCCCTAACTTATCTATTGCGTTCTCATCCTCGTCAGATTGAGTGGAGTTAGCAACAGCAGCAACCTGGTTAGCTGCAGGAAATTTGGACAGACGTAACTGCTGGATCTGCTTTAGGATTAGAAAACAGGTACTTGTCTCTCTGGTGTACCTTGCATAACCCCATTTGACTTCTTGGAAACAGAAGGCTGATTATCAGGTAAACTAACAGCAGTAAGAAAAAAAAACATTCTCTAAAACAGAAAACATGTGGAAGAGCTACAGCTTTAGACATCTTTAACTGTAACAAATCATGATATATTTTCTGTACCACATGCATTTCATTATACTCCTACTAAAAAACATCTTTTGTCTTAAAGTATCAGAAAAATACATCTCCTCAGGAGGGAAATCTGATAAGATACATTCCTCAGAATAAGAATGGTCAGATTGAGAAGAAATTCTTGATATTCAACCCGACCCCACCCCGTAATGTCTGCCCTTCTGACTGAAAAATACATATCAGAAAGAGAAGGAATTAGTTCCCTTTGTAGCCTTAAGAATCAGAAGACAAGGAACAAGCAGTAAAAAGTTCCTCTGCAAATCCCAGTACATCAGCCCTGTCCATACAAGTAGAAAGAAGGGGCTGGGAAGTTTTCTTACTAAATACACTTTCACAGAAAAATGACTGACTCTTGGCAGGCATACTAATACAAACTTCTACATCCCCATCCTACACCTGCCTCTTCCCCTCACACCAATAAAAGTGGCTTTCCCTTTCCCAACAAGGACATCCCTACAGCTGCAGAGGATATGGCTATCTCCTAGCCTTTGATGGCTGCCAAGTGCTACACCCAAAGACTTGGGGGAAAAGGATAAGCAGTAAGAAAAACAAAAGGCCAAGACCGAGTTATCCACCATCGGTTGAGGCAGAAAAGGAGCAAACCTGACACCTAAAGACTCCTTAACAACTTTCTTCTTTTTGCGAGCAGGGAAAGTACAACTGTTAAGACCAAGGGTAACTTCATAGGCAGGCTGGGGAAGAGACATCAAAAGCAGGAAGCAGAGCCTGAATGAGTCGGTAAAATGTAAATCAGAGAACAAGTGGCCCTGGGGTACAGCTGACATGAGTTGTACGCTACATGACAGCCAGATGTTTTTGCTTACATTTATCTTCTAAAGAAACAGCATGAGTAACTTTCAATAAGATACTGAATTTTAAATTTTCAGACTTTAAATGTGTCACCTGCAAAGATTTCTTTCTACAAGTTGCTCATTTCTGCTACAGTTTTTGACCTTCAAGGACATTTTCACTACTAATGATGCTTGTTCACATCATGAATAGTGGAAATGTCTTTGAAGATCACAAAGCCTGTTGTTCCAAAAACAAGCAATTTGTTCATAGGTTGGTGCTAAGCTATCGGCCCTAGGGCCCATACAAGCCTAGCCATAACAATTCCCTGGCTATTTCTTCCCACAGTATTTACTTCCCTGGACCCCTGTCTAGCAGGGTGACTGACGTGATCCCCGGGGTGAATTTCCTATCTCCCATCCAATCATCAAGGTTCCTTTTGAAGAGGGCCAAAGAAGCGCTCTGTTTGACATGTATGGGCAGTATATTCCAGAGTCTGGGGAGTCTCTGGGTCAGGAACCTATCCCTCCAGCATGTTTTGTCCATTGTGATGACAAGGTTTAGATCCCTGGAGTGTGTCTCTCTGAGGGATTGGGATTTCTTTAAGTGCAGCATGTCCAACAGCTCTGGGTTTGACATGGCCTTGTTAAACAGAGATCGCCTCTGAGTAGACGATATGCAACCGAGTATAGGTGGAGTTTTTTTAGACGGTCAGCATAGGGCATCTGCTTTAGGCCTGTGATTCTTTTAGTGAGGTATTTCTGTGGCCTTTCCAGTTGTTGCAGATGTCTTGAGAGGTACATACCAAATGGGGCATTGTATTCTATAACGGGTCTAATGAGGGATGAGTACAGTGGGAAAATGACATCCTTTTTTCTGGATGAAAAGCCCTTAGTGATGAGGTGTGCCACATAGAAGGATTTCCTGACTATTGTGGCAATGTGGTTATCGAAAGTGACACCACTGTCCACCTGTGTCCCTAAGTCTCTTATCACACATTTGGTGTTTAGTGCACTGCCACCTATGTGGTAATTCATGGATACATTTTTTTTCCCAAAGAGGATAACTATACATTTCTTGGCATTGAGCTTGAGCCCATGGTTCTGGCACCAAGCATCTGTTTCTGTAAGGCCCATTTGTAGAATATCCACAACATTTGGGGATTCAATAATGGCTCCCAGTTTGCAGTCATATGCGAACTTTGTTAGCCAGAGTCCCTTAGTGTTGGCCTGTACTTCAGAGAAGTAGATGCGCGGTCCCAAGACTGAACAATGAGGTACTCCACTTGTCACTTGTCTGGAGCTGGATTTGGAGTCGGCTACTTTTACAGTGTGGGTTCTGTCAGTAAGCCAGTTGGCAACCCATCAAGTGATGTAGGGATTAATGCCCAACTTAGTTAAGTTTATCTATGATTCCAGAGTGGGGGATGGTGTTGAAGGCCTTGGCGAGGTCCAGATAGGCTATGTGGACCACCTTACCCTTGTCCATGGCTCTGGAGACTTATTAGAAGAAGTCAATCAGGTTCAGGAGACAAGATCGGACCTTCACAAACCCAAACTGTGTGGGGTCCTGTGTTTGAAGGTTGCCAATGTCTTTGTTTATAAGTTCCATGATAATATGTTCCATGGCCTTGCAGGTCAGACTGATAAGGTGGATCCCCCCCTTGTGGAGTGGGATAACTGTAGCTGTGCGCCACTCAGTGGGCACGAAGCCTGAGGTGAGGCTATGATTAATCATGACACTTAGGTGAGGTTTCATTTTGTAGTTCATGTAGTACACAGCCTGGGATGTCGCCTGGTCCCATGGAAGCTGTATTCTTAGCTTTGGAGAGTGTGTTTTTTACCTGTGTGTCCATTATTACCGGAATCTGGCAATCTGTAGGTATTGAGATGGGGCCTTTAGGGGGTGAGAGGGGGGTGACGTTTGCACTGAATCGATCTGCCAGGATATTGGCAATATCCTTGGGATCAGTATATTTAATGCCATTCTATTGTAGCTCAGAGCAGATCTGAGCATTGCCATTTAGATTCTTGACATAGCTGTAGAATGTCTTGTGGTTGTCTTTGGAATCTTTGGCAATTTTATTTTCGTAACTAGCTTTGGAGGATTTTATGAGGGATCTCAGCTTCTTCCTGAGGCTGGTAAGGGAGTTTTTTGCATCCTGGGATTTTCCTCTTTTATGCAACAGTTTCTTCCTTTTGTTGTAAAGTTTATTTATGGCAAGGGGCCACCAGATTGGCTTCCTTTTTTTGGAGGAGAGCATTTTGGTTCTATTGGGGATGGCATGATTCATGCATGAGTGGATGTGCTCATACAGTGCCTTAGTGTAGGATTCAGTTCCCATCTGCATGGGTGTCATGAAGTTTGTCACTTCTAGCTTGAGTAGCATGAAGTTGGCTATGGAGAAGTTTTTTTCGGAGGTTTCCTTACTGGGGGGTGGGGGTGGGATGTGGGATGTGGATGTCAAGGGTGATTAGCTTATGATCAGACCTGACCAACGAGGGGGTGACCATAGGTGTGGAGCATCGATTTCCCATGTTGGTAATGACCAGGTCTAGGATATTGGAGCCCCTGGTGGGATTAAGGATTAGCTGATCCAGGGCATTGGAATTTATGAATTCCAAGAACCAATAGGCAAAGGTGTTGGCACACGAGTAGTTTTCCCAGTTAATGGCACGGTAGCTGAAATCACCCAGTAGGGTTTGGTTGTATCTTAATATTTTCCAGTATGTTTAGAAAGGTGTAGTGAGAATCTTGGGGCATGATGGGGGAGCTGTAGCAAGCTACAATTTGGATTGCAGTCTTACCTAGTGTTAGTTGCACCTGGAGAATTTCAGACACATTGTGTTGAGCAACTAGCCTGGTGTTGTGAATATCCTTGGTGAATATGGGCACTCCTCCACCTTTAGTGATTTGGTCCTGGTTTGGTGTCCAAAAAGTGTGGTAAGAGTTGTAGCCTGGTATTGCAGGGGTGCTCTCTGGATCCTTGAACCAGGTCTCAGTTACTGCACAGATATCGATGTTCTCCATTTTTAGAAGTGCCTATAGAGAGTACATTTTGAGGTTTAGATGTCTAGCATTGAGTAGCATTACCTTGTAGAAAGAAATCTTTGTAGATCCCTAGAGCCACACAGGATGTGGCTATCTCTTGGTCTTTGGTGGCTGCAAGTGCTACATACAGAAGACTGGGGGGGTAGGATTAGGAACAAAAATAGGCCACAACAGACTCATCCACCATCAGCTGGACAATGCTAAATCTGATAAATTACAGATGTATTACTTAAGCGAGCTACATGCCAGGTAAGTTATAAATTCTAATAAATAGTTGACTGTTTGGTTTTCTTTTCTGAGCATAGTGCAGTATATGAGTTTCAAATTTTAAGAAATGTTTCATGATATGGATACTCGTTTATACAGACAAGGTCATGGTGGGAGAAAATAGCTGTATTTAAAGTTTATACAGTAACTACATTTTCTGCTTTATACATGTGATAAAGCATGAGTACATGTTAATGTCATACCATCTCCTTTCCCTTTTTTCATGGGTTATATACCAGGATTCTAGAAAAAGGCTTATACACTGTAAATATCATATTTAATAAACAGTTTTACTGGAAGACTGTGTAAAAGAATAATGGTCTAAAATGCTACTAAGTTGTTTGGTGTATTTGAGTGCAAGGTTTGATTCCTGCCATTTCTCTACAATATACCTATGAGCAAGTTATATGAGAAAACAATAATCTTGAAATACTACTAAGGGCTGACTCTATCCAATAGCTTTATGTTGTTAATAAATGAAATTAATACAATATGCAAATTGCAGTACAGTGAAACAGAATTTATAATGGCACTAGAAATGCATTTGGCTTTTATCTTGCATTTTTGGGAACTGCAATAAATACTACACAAAACAGACAACTCCACCAGTTAAATCAATAATGCACAGACAAGACAACAAAACTAGCTCAGAAATCCATAGAACAGCAAGTTTATTAAAATAATTAAGCAGCCAGCAACCTTATGCAAATTCAGTTTATCAAGTGTTAAACAGGGAATGGCAATTTACTATACACATACGCACAATACATATGTGTTGTTTTATATTTTGTGTCATTTTGTAACTTTTGCTATAATGAACAAATTAAGAACATAAATAAAGTCCAAGGAAAAGATTATACCCAGTAGCAAATGTGCTTTTGCAGATATACTAATAAAGAGAAGTCCTTTATAAATCTCATAACAAAACAGCTTTATAAATTTGACTGTTTTGCTCATTGTGACTCTAAGAATGTTGGACATCTTGACATGTTTAACTTGCCCAGCATATTATGTGAAAAAAAAGTCTCAGGTTAAAAGAAAGGATTTGTGATCACATCTCTGGAATTAGTTGAGAATTAGATACTAATGCACTCTCGTGAGACATTAAAACAGAGGAGGTAGGCCATTATTATGTTTTAGTTTTGCAAATTGTATTGAAGACTATAGAGGATGAGATTTAAGAAGTAGTATATACATTTCTGAATATAAATAAATACATTTGCTGCAAGATAAAACTCCAGCTTTGAATAGGATTGATAGTATAAAACTTGTTTTGAAATCCAAATCAATTAGGAATTGAATTTTTAGAAAAATGTTTGTTTTAGTGAACATATGACAAGTACTGTATGTGTATATATTTAGTGAATCATGGTAGTCTGTTATAGGACTTGATAAAGCAAATTTCCAAAAGCTTGTCAGCTGTTTAATGGTTTTAGTAAATTTGCAAATTACATATTAAGGGCAACTGAGAAAAATTACTGGAAGATGCAAGGTGTACATCGTGTGGCAACTTTTTTGTATTCAGAGACTGCCTTCCAGCAGTGTTTTTGCACAAAGATGTGCAGTACTGTAGGGGGCTGTCTTCACAGCTCTGCTAAATGCTAATAAGTTAGTCTGGGGAAAAGGCATATGCTAGGTCAAATGCTCTCCCCTTGGAAATGTCTGCAGCAAGGCTGGTCACTAGTGGTAATGAACACAACAAAACATCTGTGTTCATTTATCATGGCAGAGGGATGTGTGAGTGTGCATGTAAGGAACTATGTGTGTGTGTTTTTACCTGGGAGGTAGCAATATTGGGGTTAGGTAAGATGCAAGTGTGTGTGCATTGTGTACAAATGCTTTTCGATGGAGAGGAATGTGTGAAAACTCAATCATGGCAATACAACAAAAGGGTAACAAAAGAAAATCATGTGGAACAAAGGATCATTTGTTTTAAATAAAGTCATAACGGAGAACTGTAAAAAAAAAAAATCTAAGTATGGCGTGGGCAGACTACTAAAAAGCATTTAACAGTATCCCACATTCATGGATAAAAGAGTGCATAAAATGTATAAGATACATCTTACACTGTAATTATATTATAGCAACCATGAAACAGTGGCAAACCACTTTGCAGTTAAGCCGTAAGTTACTGCTGTTGTTTTGTCCAGCCCTTAACCCATTAACAGATTAGGTCATGGCTACAATTTGGCTCCCAGAAAACAAGTGTAAAGACTTATCTTCTTCTGTGTATGATTTAAAACTGTAGAGTTCATCATATGAGGACTTAGGAATGGGACCCATTCCCATCACAGTATTAGAAACCCAAAAGACTTGGAGAAATTAAAATGACATTTTCTTGAAAAAGTTTATGCATCAAAAACTATAGACCATTCAATACAGCATATTATCAGAGCTTCACAAGAAATTCAACATTAATGAATTTATGGGTAGATGCATAGAAACATTTATTCTTATGGCGGCATTTAATGTGTATTGTTGATTGCTGCTCCGTTTAAAGTACTTGAGGTATTACTACTTGCTGTTATACAGTGGGATCACAGATGGACTACTTTAGGCATCATTTTACAGAAACTGCATATATTTCCAAGGATTACAAAAGATTACATTTTTGTCAAACAGATGTGCTTCCAAGTGTTTTACAGAGATTTGTGAGGGGAATGCCACAATACCAGTTCTAGTCTGATCAAAAATAAGGGAAAACAGAGCGAGTGTAATGCTAGGAACATTGTGTGTGTGTATATATATATATATATATATATATATATATATATATATATATATATATATATATATATATATATATATATATATTCAAATGATTTAGTTATGGATTAGGCTTAGTCACATGTACATCCATCCTTCCACAACCCTTTTTTCCCATTTTTTTAACACATGGGGTCAGGGTGTCATTTCAACAAGGACAGTCATCTAGAGCGAAGGGTCACACCAACAGGATGCTAGCACTGCTGCAGCTATTCTTTCATACCACGCACAAACACACACTCACACCTATGGCCAATTTAGAGTGTCCAGTCAAACTACTGCATGTCTTTGGAATGTGGGAGGAACCCCACACAGACATAGGGAGGACATGCAGACTCTGTACAGAAGGCACCCCAGATGAGAATCAAACCAGAGAACCTCTTGCTGTGAGGTGACAATGCTATCCATTGCACCACTGTGCTACCCTAATATTTATGGATAATTATAACTCTACAGTTCTACTATCTTTAAGAGATGATGTAACAAAATAGTAGCTTTAATCTCTCAAAATACACGTCCTCGACAGAGAACAAATATCTGTCAGAAATGTAAAATGACATCAATGAGGTTGGGATAAAGAACTCTCCACCAGTCAGTGGGGGAGTAATGTACCACAAAAACAAGAAGTGTCAAGCACTCCTGTTACTGACATTTAAGTCAGCACAGTGAATCACAGTTGTCACAGCCAGAATAGTGTTATAAAATATTTTCTCTCTTTGTCTTAAATACTAGGATAAGAGAAGGTAGTTGGAAGGCATAGGTGAGATCCTGGTTCCCTTTATGAATGTTCAGAAGCAAAACAAACAAGTCTCTGTCCAGAGACACGTGGAAAATACCTTCATCTTTTCTGCTTAGCAGTATATCTTCCAAATTGTTACTGTTAACATGGAGTATCTTCCACTTGTTTAATTAACACATCACAAAAACATACCCCCGAATTTAGCAAGCAGCCATGCATGGCAGGGACTGTTCCTGATCTATTGGCAGCGCGTCATGCATATGCATGAAGGCATGCTGCAGTGCTGCAGTATGTACATGGAAATGTGTACGAGCACAAAGGGTTTGTCTGAGAGCAGAGCTCTCATAATACACATGCCCCCTGCACTCCAGAATTGCCGTTCGGCAATTTAATACAAGCGAGAATGCTCGTAACACCCCCAACCCGTCAGGGTAAGAGATCTGGACAAAGTCATAAGGGGCAATCATCCCAATCAAGCCAAAAGTTGATAGAATAACAGATTTAGCATAAGCACATAGCCCACACCTCCCAACGTGTCACAGTAAGGAATGTGGACAAAGCCATAAGGAATGTGGACAAAGCCATAAGGGACAATTGTCCCTATAAAGCAGAAAGTTGATAGAATAACAGATTCACAATTAGCATGGATATTCTGAAGGGTACAAATAAAAAAACACAACAAATAGATTTTATTTTATATATGCAATAATGTTTAAGCGTAGCTGCGCGGGTGTGCCCGTTGCTTAGCTGCGCTTAGCCCAGCTGAAACAGCATGATAAGTTAAAAAGCAATAGACATCCAGCATAAGCATAAGTGCAACAGTGTAGCCTCACCAAAGCCATTTCCAATTTGTATGTGTAAACATTAAAATTTTAATTTTTTTGTATATTTATGTAAGAAGTAACTGATTTTTCTCAACCAGAGTAGTGTATTAGGCCCAGATGTGAGGTGTCAGTGTAATAAAGTAGTGAAACCCCCATATAAACACAAGTGCCTCATACAGTATAGTCACACGTGAATAAATTAATCACAGCACATTGGAGGATGTCAAGGAAGGTAAATAAATCTATATTATTTAATGAATGATGAATCAATCCCATACAGGTGGTAGACCAATATAATAAAACATAAGCAATGCTAAGCATTGCACAGCTATGTTGACCGGGTGTAAGCATTGTGTACATATGAATATTAAGCAATGAATAGCCCCGCTAAGTGGATTTGCCCACTGATAAGCAGTGCTGAACCCACCCCTTTAAGCACTGCCAACCTTAGCTAAGCAGGTTTACCCATAGCTTAGCTGAGCTCAACAGTTTCAAAAGTAACCAATCACAGCAAAGTGCAGGAAATTGGCCATTTTAAACCCTGTAGGCAGGAATACAGCCCATAACCAGTTGGAGTTCATCACTGCATGCACCATGGCTGGAGTAGGAGAAGGTGTTCACTTTCGTACGCAACGGTGGGGCATTCTGGAGTCCAGGGTCATGGTTAGACTCCTTGTTGAAAACCATGATTTGAGACTGCTGCAGGGCCAGTACCAGGGCTCAGAATATAAAGGAGAGGCTTGGGACCGTCTCGTCCATGAATTCACCAGTGCTACTGGGATCCCTCAGACTGGTGAGCAGGTTCGGCTTCACTATGCTGATCTTAAGCGGAGAAAGAGGGACCTTCTGGACCAATAGGAACAAGATGCTCAGGCAGGGAATGCCCCAGTAGTGTTTAAGTATCAGTATCAATTGCTGTTTAAGATAGTACAGGCTGTGTATGTGATGGATAGGTAGTCATAAATGTTTCTGTGTCTCCTGTACAGCTGCAGCTGAGAGGGCTTCAAACATGGAGACACATGGAAGCAGGTTGCAAAGGCTGTGCCGCAAGGCTGCTGGTGAGTACTGATCTAGCTGGCAGTATAATTGAAAGCAGTAGAATATCACCTGTCAGTGCTGTAATCTGTGTATTGTTTGAACTGAATAAAACTGAAATTACCACAGATAATGCTAGCGATATACATAAAACAGTGATAACCTGTCAACAAAATTATACAACTCTGGACTGTTGTGTTTTATTTGCACTGTATTAGTAGGAATTGGAAATGTGTATAGTTTTTGCACAGCAAACATGGCTCTGATAGCATTAAGTATCTGAGGTTCATGTGGCAAACAGTCAAGTCTTGTACAACAGATTAAGCATAACAAAGTTCCTCTACACTATGATCTGATAGCTGAATATTAAAAATGCTTGCTAACCCTTGTTTCCTGTAATGTAATATCTGAAAGTGTGAGTACACAGTAGAACAACTGTCTGCCATACAGGAATGTCAGAAGTACAAGGTCAGATTGGCCAAATCACAGACTAATAGGTAGAAAACACTCACACAAGAAATAGCAGTTCCTTCATAGCTTGTTCGGATAAACATCAGCATTGTGACTACTTTTTGAACAAACTGGCAGGGTTTGAATCCTGGGAGTGGTACTAAGCTGTCTGTATATTTTCACACAAGAATATATGAGTATTGTTACAAATGGTCAGGTAGTGTAAACACACATTTTCCCACAGCTTCGGCAGGTAAGGCAGGCTGGATATTAACTGTAGAAGGTGTCTCTTATACACTGTGTAGAGCACACACTGGCCAGCCCCAAGGCTGCAGATGACAGCAAGAGAAGTACATACAACACTTAGTTTTCCCCAAAAAATGTCCCTCAGTTGTCACACCGTCATGGCTATTAGTCACTGTCCCCAGCACCCATGGTGCTGTACAAAAATGAAGGTGGACTATGACATTAGCACACACATATGCAGTATGATTGCACATATCAAAGCTGAACCCTGTTAATGTGTAGAAACAGTCAGGTAGTGTTGTTTATTTATTTATTTGTTTTTATTTAACATTTGTTGACCGGGAAAGTCCGACTAGGTTCCACAAAGCCTGTTTTCAGCGGAGGCCCGGGGAGAAATGCTACAGATGCATGTCTTTGGAATGTGGGAGGAAACCGGAGTACCTGGAGGAAACCCACGTGAACACAGGGAGAACATGCAAACTCCACACAGAAGGCACCCCAGCCAAGAATCGAACCAGAGAACCTCTTGCTGTGAGGCGACAATGTTAACCGCTGCACCACTGTGCCGCCAATTGTTAACCCAATTTATTCCACAGGTCCAGCGGGTAAGTACATCGGTATATTAGGTGTATGAAGTTTGAACTGAAAACTGTGTACAACACCCACTGGCCAACTCCAAGCCCATAGGTAGCTGTAATATCAGGTCATATCTGGAGAGTACTGAGTAGACTATAATGTACCGAACAATTGTGAGCAATGTAATAACAAATAGTTGTTCATTTCTCTGTCTCACCCCCACCCTATCAGCAACAATAATACAACCAAAAAATAAATGCTATGTTTTTAACAAACCTACTGTTGGGACATGTTCCTCACTGTTATACTAATATTTCAATGTCTGTTTATTGCTATTCCCTGTTGAAATGAAATCATTGGTGGCCTGTTGCTATCAATGTAACCTGCATGCTGCTGTAATTTCCACTGTGGTTCCATATCTCCATGTGTTCTATTTGCTATGCAACTGATTGAAAATTGTGTTATGCTATCTACTGGAACACCCATGCATGCAGTTATAACTAATCCTGGCATTGTATTGTTCATAACTAATCAACATATGTTGTAAATTGTCAACATCCTAGCTCATCTAGGAAGGAAGATCCCAGCGGATCCACCTGTCCTGCCTCATCTGGCCATGGCACCAGGCCCAGCATGTCTGGGATCCACCCCGGATCTACCTCGTCTGATGGTCCTGAACCACTCATGGGTTAAACCGCTTCAGGGGATGAGGCTCGCCCCCCCCCCCCCTTGGAGCGGGTGAGGACAGGAGCCCATCACCCACTGTCAGGTCTGGGGTCTGGTGTGTAGGGAGACGCAAAAGGAGTTTGCAGCTCAGCTATGCCAGCTTGAGGGCCGCATGGTGCATTTTCAGGGTCAGCCTGCCCCTCCTGCTCAGCCTCCAGCACAGCCACCTTAGGGTCCATGAAGGTGCAGTGGTTACTACCCATGGGTGGGGACCTCAGTCTCACTGTATCCATTTGTGAGCTCATGTGCCTCCAATTCCCAACCACCCTCCTCGTCAAGGTGATCATCCCCCATGTGTCATACACCACCCCTGTCTGTTGTCTTGTCTGTTTTCCTACCCAACCTCCCTCCCCATATATACCTACTATCCTTCCCCAACAACCCACTCTCACCTTAAAAAAAAGGGCAATCTGTTCCCACAAAAAAAATATGCCCCATACATAGCTGTCCATTTTACAGACGTGTCACTGGACACATGTAATCTTGTCCAATTGCCTAGATAACACATTACTATTGTCCTCACCCCTCTCTCAGGGGTATGAGTATTCAAACTCACCTCCAAATTCAATACATATGCACAGCTGTTGCTGTAGGAGAAATGGACAGCTATGGACCTTCCCTACTCCCATCCTGCACATCCCTATCCATCTTTCATCTTGTTTTTCTCTCTGTGTGCCCCTTTTTTTACCACTTTCCTATCACCCCTTTTTCTTTTCTTTCAAAGAAATTAGTGCAAAGCTAAAACGGAGTAACCATATTTTAGTAATGCTTAGCTTCAAGCAAACCTACGCAAACCCACTTAAAGCTGCTTTAAAGTGTCTTAATCATCCTCTCACCATCAGCCATTGTTGTGGCCAGCAACAAAACTAATCAGCCCTGCCAAATCTTGAACCTAGGACAATTGACACTACAGTCAGCCACCATACCACTGCACCATCTAAGTTCTACAAGTTGCTCTTGCTTTGTCTAACTTATCATGCAGTCCAGTCATTTAACATTAATGAAAAAGCTAGCAGCCCCAGAACCCTGTAAACAACAGTGAGAGACCATACCACTACACCACCTGAGCTGCATAATCTGTGCTTGTTTAGTCAAACATAACATTCAGTAGAGTTCCTATACGTTTAACCATGTATTACCATCACTGAGCAGTGAGCAAACCAGTTGACATGTGCTCAAACACAGAACAGGTAAACAGTAGTTATACCTAACCGGATTTGCGCATTGGTAAGTGCCGCTAAGACAAGCCCACACAGTTTAAATGCCTGTACATTTAACCGTGTGTTAGCTCCGGTTAGCTTCATGCAAACCTGCTTATAGCAGCTTTAAAGTGCCTCCATGAGTCCTTGTTCTGCCCAGCAACAAAGTAAACAGCCTTTACCGGTTATGAACCCAGCAACATGTACACCATAGTTACAGCATGCAACCATTAAGCCATGCAAGCTGTAAAAGTTCATGATGATTTCATGAACATATCTTGCAGGACAATCATTGTACTATAGGGAATGTATATAGTGGAAGCAGTAAACATTCAAATAAGATATATATATATATATATATATATATATATATATATATATATATATATACACACACACACACACACATATATATATATATATATATATACATACATATATTTATATATGTAAACATATATGTGTGAATGTTTGCTCTATATGTGTGTGTGTGTGTGTGTGTGTGTGTGTGTGTGTGTGTGTGTGTGTGTGTGTGTGTGTGTGTGTGTGTATATATATATATATATATATATATATATATATATATATATATATATAAATAAACAACACACTTGCAAATAAATACTGGTAAGCCTAGCAAACACCACAGTACAATGGCTGTGTGGATAGATATATCCCCCATGAGAGTCACACAATACCCCTACATATCCTGTGTCAGGTCATACTGTAGATAGAATGCTGAGGTGGTATAGGACATTCATCTGCTGATTCCACACATACACAGTCCAAATACCAAGTACACACTCTACCACTACATAATCATGATAGGCCTTACACAGTGGCTAGACATACAGCAATCTCTTAGGCAAGTAATTGAAATGACTAAAGAGAGCACAGTGAAACCCAAACAGCCAGTAATCCTACAGTTGCCACTTTATCAAATGGCCAGAGTGTGATATGTTTGCACAAATGAGAATGTTTTCATTAAAAAACACACATAACACCATCATTTTCCCCAAAAAAGCTTATTTCTGTACTATTTCAGTTGTTTATGCCATGTATTACAGCATGTAGGTGTGTAAAATACAACATAACTGAAGTATGCAAATATTAAAGGAAACATATGATACATTCTTGCTCCTACCTCAGGACATTTTCCAATTGCCAGAATTGTTGTCAGCAGTACCATACCTCTCAACCTGTTACAGGCAAAAATATGGGCAAAGCATAACATGATGGCGGACAAATAGGGACTGATTATAAATATTCTCTTACAATCTCAGAAAGCTGAGGCTTTCCAATAGCATTACTTTTCTGAAGGATGTGGAGTCTTACAGTCAAATGTTTGTCATTGAATGAGTTCAATCCTCAGCTTTTTGTCAGAAAGGAACCTAATTAAGTAGGAACACACACAAGTTATGATGCCAACATCTGGACATTATGGAAAAATATGTACAGTTGAGGGTTATGAGTAGGCCAAAACTGGCCAAACAATGATCATGACTTGCACAGAGGGACAGGTGGTAACCAAAGTAAGACACACAAAGTATCAGACTGATGTCATGGCAAAAGCCTTCAAGTAATACAACAGTACAAAACACACTTGCCTTGAATACAAAAATCAGTCAACACTCAATTACATGACTAAGCCAACAGCCTCCAATTACACTCCGCAGTTAACCACCTAGTGGGGAAAGTATGAAATGCTACAATGTAAACTGATCCTTTACATAAGAATGCTTCACTTCAAACTGGTCTATCAAACTGACAAACTGTGTGCCAAACAGTAACCTCTAACCCACCACTATCCCCATCACCATAGTATCAAAAAGTACAGCTACATACCTTTTGTTTTTATTAGTAATATCTCTCACATGTACTAACAGCCTAAGAGTCAAACATGTGCCCCCCCTAAAATGTGTTACATGGGTATATAACAGTGTTTACTATACACTGACCTCTTGACTGTACACAGTCACACATAGCCTATGGCCCATATTTATGGCCCCTACCCCACAACATGAGTGGGAGTCCACAACATTACTGGGATGAGAGCAGGAATGTCATCACTAAATAATGATAGCCCATACCTAACAACCTCTTACTGCATGACATCTGGACATAGCCTGGTATATAAGTGGCAGACATAGAGCCAAACACAGGCCATATAAAATATATTGCACTCATACACTGTGAAAGTTGCTGGTGTTACAGGATTGTTTGCAACATATCCTTCCTGAGGGATATGAAGTTACAAACATTAATGCAGGTTTCCAGTTACTGATAGCAGTCAACAGAGTATGGCAATGATTTATCAAGGACAACACCTGTTTGGGGAACACACTAAACATAGTAGCCCAAACCCTGGCCATTATGTGGATAACCCTATAGTTGAGAGCTATGCAGACACATGACGTCAGACTGCAAGCTATGTGGAACTAGCATGTACACACAAACCCTGTTAAACTAGCAGTATTCAAAGCATATAACAGTGATACTCACAGTCTGTCCCTATGTCTGAAACCTTACATAAACCTGTAGTTGACCTATGTCCACATGTCGTGTTATAAGAGATATTCTCACCTGCTGTCTGTAAAACTGCTGCCCACACACAGAAAGGATGTGTTCCATATAGGCAACGTAAAGGGACAATGACCACAGGAAGTATACATTTATAGGAGGGGGTTGACATGACATTGGCTATTGGAAGAACTACACAGCTGCTCTGCATACAATTAGCAAGTGGGGAACACCGATTGGTGCATAGGCCACCAACGGGCCATGGCCATCACCTACAAAAGCCATGGTGTCACTTAATTAAACCCATTCAATCCCTCTACTACAGAGAGAGAGAAAATGACATAGAGCGAGACAACAACCAAACCAAAACACTTAGGTTTGAATATACAACAACCCCACCCCAAACATTTAAGCATGTAATTTAATGTATTACTTGGTCTGTAATAATGGAATAGCTGAGTTTGAAAAATGTATATGTGCCAGCAAAACTTGCTGTACTGATGCCCTGCTGTACAACTGCTATGGCCATAGCATCTGGCTCTGTTTGCAGTGGTTGACATCACAGCCATACCTGTCAACTGTTCAAACCTTCACAGAATGTCCAGATTTTGAAATCAGACTGTTATGTCTGTTCCTCTTGACATCTCTACCTGTCTGACAAATAGCTGAGGCCTGAAGTCATGAAGTAATGACAAACACATGAGTGTAAGACTACACATCCTTCAGAACAGTCACAGTAATGCAAAATGTATTATGCTAAAAACTTCATAACTCTGTAACAGGAATATGTACGATATGTCCCTATTTACACATCATGTTAGGCTTTGTCCACATGTGATGCTCTAAGATTTTGAGAGGTGGTATCACAGCTCAGGAGCCTGACTCACCCTGGGAAAGGACAGCTCACATTTGCCAACCACTAGAGTGTCTGTCAAACAGTTGTGACTGTGCCACTGCTAGGCCAGTTAATGGAATGTTGTCCATATCCATATGTTACCTGTGCATATGAGTATGATATATGTTTGTCTTGGAAAGCTAAGAGACATATAAAGTGCATGTGGATAATACAGTACTGTTGCAGACATGTGTGCTGAACTGCATGTGATATCTTGAATTAATAACATTCAACTGTACAGTGTTCTGCTGGACAATAAGCACATTTGACACTGATATCTGTAGACACACACACACACACACACACACACACACACACACACACACACACACACACACACACACACACACACACACATATACTTGAGCTATATCGGCCAAACCAGTGACAAGCCTTTCAGCAATGGCAATGTAACATAATAGTGTAGTTATGACTGTTGGACATCTTCCAGGTTATCACAGTGGTGTCAAAGGCTAATTTGCAATCAACTTAAATATGCATGTTGCAGTTAGAGTAATATGGTATCAATATTGATGTTACCTTTGTCAACCATTGATGTGGGTCTTTGTCCTGAAGCTCTGTGGGTATAACAAGCTGAGAAGTATGATTGATTAGCAAGACTGAGTACAGTGTGCCATACTAACACAGAACACAAATGTATACCAGGTTTCCCTTGGGCACGGTATGTATGTGTATGTTCAGCTGAAAGGCACAAAACTGATACCATGGGTTACAAGCAGTCAGAAAAATAGGATGTGCATGTTGCAAATGTGTGTAATATCAGTGTCAGTGCATACAATAGAAACAAATGTGTAAAGCTACTGCTTGTTGCACTCCCGACACTGATATGGGTACTACAGTCGGCATGATTATCATGTAGTAACCAGTGAAGTGTTCATCTGTGTTATGACCCATTGCCCATGCCTAACAATAACAGCTACAGCAACACCTATATACAGTGGACTTCAAAAGTGTACACACCCCTGATGAAATGCCAGGTTTGCATGCTGTATGACAATTAGACCACAAATAATCTTTCAAAAATGTTCCACACCCTAAATGTGGCCCATAACCTGTACAATTCTATTAAGTGTGAAAACCAAGACAAATGGATGCTGTAGTTATCTCAACAGGTGTTCACACAATGTATCACTTTAAGGGTGTGCGCACTCATTCAACTGGCTTATTGTACTGATTATTTCACATGTTTTCACACACCAAGATGTCATATTTTACATCGAATTGTAAAGGATAGAGGTCACATTACAGGTGTGAATTTATTTGAAATGAGATTTTGTGGTGTCATGATCCAATTGCACAAATACCAGGCATTGTAACAGGGGTGTGTACACTTCATATCCACTGTAGTTATAGGCAATCAGCAGTACCTGACCTGCAAAAGTAGCCTCCACCAAGGAGAGGGTAATTATCCTTGGTGGACAGTAGTGATACACAAAGCAGATAATAGGGTGCTATATTGGCTATACAGGGACACACAAGCACAGCCAAAAACTGGGAGGCAAGTCCACCTCTATTTCAGCAAGCATGTATGTTCACAGCTGATGTTGTGTAAGGCTGATTATGACTATAAATAAGACATATCCACACCACCAAGGACAAGTGCAACAGAGTAACTCCACATATGTAGTCAATCTCAGAGGCAACAACACAATTCAACCTGTACTGGGGGTAAAGCACACCTCACACACACATGCCATGGATATAGGCAACATGCATTACACAGGTTAGGTGGGAACAGTGCCAGTCTGTCCACACAAATTCTATAAGGGGATACGCACATTAAATACACTACCCCCCTCATCAATGCTGAACATATATATAATGCCTACTGAAGGCAACAGCAAGTCTCCATAGGCCATGGGAACATCACTGTCTGACTCTTACCTGAACTAAGGCATGTGCTCAAAGCTCCATCGCACACTACTGTCAAACATAATACAAATATTATCACACACTACTGTCAAACATAATTCAGATATTATATATATATAAATATTATTTTATATATATATATAATCAATATTTATATTTATATATATATATATATACAAATATTTATATTTATATATATATATATATATATAATATATAAATATTTATATATATATATATATGTGTGTGTGTATATATATTTTTATATATATATATATATATATATATATATATATATATATATATATATATATATACACACACACACACACACAAACTAAACCAAGGATCACCAATAAACTGCCAAAATAAGTCAAATTAAAACTCTAAGGTAAGTCGAGGAGCAGGAATCAAAAAGTCAGAAATATAATCCAAAAGAAATTTATTGTACAAATGGTGAGCGCTTTCACCTTTTGGTCTGATTAAGCAATTTATTTGTGAAAGTGCTCACCATTTGTACAATAAATCTCTTTTGGTTTATATTTCTGACTTTTTGATTCCTGCTCCTCGACTTGCCTTAAAGTTTGTAATTTGATTTGTGCATATATATATATATATATATATATATATATATATATATATATATATATATATACATATATATATATATATATATATATATCTGTGTATATGTATCTATAAATATATATACACATATATATATATATATATATATATATATATATATATATATATGTATAGGTTCATAGGTAGTGAGCCCTTTCTTACTTGCAGTGGTGATGGACAGGTTGACAGATGAGATCAGACAGGAGGCCCCCGTGGACTATGATGTTTGCAGATGACATTGTGATCTGTAGTGAGAGTAGGGACCAGGTTGAGGAGACCTTGGAGAGGTGGAGATATGCTCTAGAGAGGACAGGAATGAAGGTCAGCAGGGCTAAGACAATATATGTGTGTAAATGAGAGGGAGGGTAGAGGAATGGTGAGGATGCAGGGAGTAGAGTTGGTAAAGGTGGATGGGTTTAAGTACTTGGGATCAACGGTTCAGAGTAATGGTGAGTGTGGAAGAGAGGTGAAGAAGAGAGTACAGGCAGGGTGGAATGGGTGGATAAGAGTGTCAGGAGTGATTTGTGATTGATGGGTACCAGTAAGAGTGAAAGGGAAGGTCTACAAGAGGGTAGTGAGACCAGCTATGTTATATGGGTTGGAGACAGTGGGAATGAGAAAAAGGTAGGAGTCACAGCTGGAAGTGGCAGAGTTAAAGATGTTAAGATATGCACTGGGTGTGACTAGGATGGACAGGATTAGGAATCAGTATATTAAAGGGTCAGTTCAGGTTGGACAGTTTGGAGACAAAGCAAGAGAGGCGAGATTGCGTTGGTCTGGACATGTGCTGAGGAGGGATGCTGGGTATATTGGGAAAAGGATGCTAAGGATGGAGCTGCCAGGTAAGAGGAAAAGAGGAAGGCCTAAGATAAGGTTTATGGATGTGGTGAGAGAGGACATGCAGGTGGTTGGTGTGACAGAGCAAGATGCAGAGGACAGGAAGAAATGGAAACAGATGATCCACTGTGGCGACCCTTAATGGGAACAGCCAAAAGAAGATGATGATGAGGTAGGTACTAGGCTATCTGCCCGAGGGCATTTATAAGCCTACAACACAAGGAATCAACAAACAGGTGCAATTGTCATTCGGTGCCTCTCCATAAAAAAATATATCATCAATAAATATAAAGAACTTACACCGTATCTAATTCCCACTCATTTAAAACTATGTTAGCAAAAGCAGGTGTCATTTTAGTGCCCATGGCAACACCTCTTACCTGTCTGAAAATATGTTTGTTGAAATGAAAAAAAGTTATCTAATATCAACTCCAAAAGTTTGTAGAAAGTATCAATTCTGTCTTTCAGAAATTTAGCAAACTTGTGCAAGAAATGTTTAATATAATTAAGGCCTTCCTCGTGAGGAATATATGATTCCTTGTCCACCAGCATTGGTTTTCTCAAGTTTATTGTTGGCAAGGGCTCATCCATTTGCTTCTTCAACACTACTTTAACCATAAATTAATCCAGTGGTGAACTCTATTCTTCAGAAAAGAGACATACAGAAGCAGCTATCTGGTCTTTGGGAGGCAGCACCCATTTTTTATGAAGAGAAATGTGGTCAAAGGACAGTTTGTGAGGCTTTCTACATTAATTACAGATGATAACACCTTTAACTCAGAGTGTGACTTTTTAACTGGATTATTTGTACAAAGAAATTACCCTCTACATTTAGTTATTTCCATTAGGAATGAGGTTAATTCCATGAGACACACTAAATTCAAACCTATTTTAAAATGGGGTTTCACAAATTCACCTAAACCATCCACTGCCACCAACAGATCTTTAAGCTTTTCACTTCCCATTAGTAGGGATATGAAGCAAATTAGAAGCATTATTAATAATAATTGGAGAATAATAACTAGTGACAGTAATTTAAAAGCACTTATTGGGTCATTTCCTAAGTTTACTTTCAAAAAGTCTAAAACTTTTAAGTCTTTTTTTTTGAGAAACAAGATCAAGTGTTTCTTCTGTCTGAACCACTAATAACAGATAACACCACTGGGATGTTTAAATGTGGTAAATGTATATGCTGTGACTATTTTTACAGAGAATTCTTACGTTTTCACACATTGCAATGCTTCCATTTATATAAAAAAACATTTAAACTGAAACGGCTCCTTGGCGGTGTATGCAGCTCATTCAGTTCAGTTCACTCAGTTCCTCGTGTCAAAGTTTTTACATTGATAAAACTAAATGTAGGCTGAGTGATAGGGTAAAAGAGCACAGCGCAGCCATTAGATCTAAATATCTGTCAAATGCCTTAGGCAAAGTATTGTTTGTAATAATTTTGTTAAGTTTAGGTTTTTAGTGCTGGAGCAAATTCCTAATTTTTTGGGGGGACTCTGAATACCTCCTGCATGTTTTGGAGTTGAAATTGCAATTGTATTTGAAAGCAGACTGTCCCCAGGTTTAAATGAATCTACCAACATGAAGTGTGCCCTAAGATGGATACAATGACCTTTTTCTATAGTATCACTGTTAGTTTGAATATTCATGTTACTTGCACTTAATTTAGTCAGCTTCCTAGCTCTTATTACCAACTTATGCATAACATTAAGCATTCTTGTTAGCCATTGGTTATTTACTAATTATTTACAATTTGGAGTACTATTTAACATGATTCCTTTCACATTTGTAATTATTCTGATGAAGTTCCTACACAATAAATGGAACGAAAACTTATAACACACAGAGGGTTGCTGTTGTCATCATTCTTTCTTTTTTATGAACTTTTAATGTGTGTGTGTGTGTATGTGTGTGTGTGTATATATATATATATATATATATATATATATATATATATATATATATATATATATATATATATGTGTGTGTGTATCTATATATATACACATATATAAACAATTCAGTTCAAACTTTCCTTAAAGTATGTGAAAGAGACTTGAGAAACTTATGCCATTCTAACATCACAGGCAAATGGCATAATTTCTCCAAATCTGAAAGATCAGCACTTAATGAACTCACAAATGATAAATCCTTGTGCATTATGAGGTCAGATAAAGGTTCCTGACTTGTTCTCATGGACGAAAATGTATATATTGAAAAAATGGGAAACTCTTTGTTTAACAATGATTTTTTTTTGAAAAGGTTGACACTAAAATTGTATCTAAACATTTCACTACAGTTGATAGATCTTTGAAGCACCTACACCAAAAGAAATTCATTTCTACAGATGAACTACTTTTTATGACAGTACAACAACCTTGTCTAGGACGACTGTTCGGCATACCTAAAATCCATAAGAATTCAATGAATCCCCCATTCAGACACATAGTCTCTAACAAAAAAACTAAAACTGAACAAATTGCACACTTTTTAGACATTATTCTTAACCCTCTAGTACAGGCCAGACACTATTTTCTAAGAGACTCTTGGGCTTTCTTAAATGAATTACATGCTATTACAGATAAACTTTCAGACTGCATCTTAGTAACATTAGATACTGAAGCCCTTTACACAAATATACCGCACATTAAAGGCATTGAGTTACTTAACCAGTTTCTACACAAATACACCACCTTCTCAAACAACAAAATATACACCATATCTACACTTGTGAAACTTGTATTGAAAAACAGTTTTTTTTCTTTTTCAATAACACAATATACAAACAAATCAAAGGTGTTGCCATGGGGTCCAAGGTGGCCCCAGCATTCGCAAATCTTGTACTTAGTTCATGGGATAATGAAAATCTACACACATTACCTAATTTCAACAAAGTTATTATGTACAAACATTACATTGATGACATCTTTTTTGCATAGAAGGGAGACCTTCTCAGCCTACATACATTCATTGCACACATGCAAGAATCTTTAGATTTTTTAAAACTTGTCATTTCCAGATATGGCAATTACAGAATTCCTAGACACGAAAATTACTATCACTGCAGACAAAAACATTATGTCCACTGTCTTTAGGAAAGACACATATAAAAATAATTTCTTGGATTTTAAAAGCATGCATCCATTCTTCATGAAAAGGAACCTTGTTAAAGGTCAGTTTATTCGCATATCCAGAATAACCAGCCAGGACTCTGAATTTATCCCACAATCTACCATTCTTAAACGTATGTTTTATGCCAGAAACTACCCTCCTACACTTGTAGATAACATTTTTGAACAAGTAGCAGCTAACAGATACTCCAGACACCTGGTTTCCAACCTAACCATAATAACACTTCATGCAAATCTCATATTAACATAACACTTAGTTTTCCACTACCTATCTCTAGGGATATGGCATCTATTCGAAACATTATCAATAAGAACTGGGACATGGTTACAGATTCTCAAACGAATGCAAAGTTGTTAGGTTCTAATCCTATTTTTTCTCATTCAAACTAACTAAAAATATATGTAGACATTTAGAAAACAGGGATATGCCTTATTTGTTAGATACTTGTAACCTAACTCATACACAACTTGGTATGTACACTTGTAATGGTTGTGTGGTGTGCCCATATATTCATACTGTTACCTCTTTCACATTCAAACACTGCAATTTCAAAGTTCAGTTCAATTGACATTATGACTGTCACACCAAATTTGTTGTTTATGCTGGGATTTGTTGTACTTGTGACAGTTTCTACATAGGTAAAAAAGGAGACTCTCAGACAGAATCAAGGAACATTTGGGAGCCATCAGAGCGAAAAATTATAACAATGCATTAGCTAAACATAGCACTTTCTGTAGTAATTTCTCAAAATTTAGATTTATTGTTCTTGAACAAGTAATTCCTTTTTTTGGTGACCCTGATTTATGTTTAGAAGTGAGAGAATTAAAGTGGCAATTGCAGTTGGGAGCAGACAAGTTCCCTGGACTCAATGATAACATGAATATTAAGTGTGCCTTGAAATGGTATGCATAACTCTACATTAACTTTAGGTCATGACATCACTATGTATATAATTAAACACTCATGTTTAAACATTTTTATATGTTCTCAAACATATTAATGTTTACCTAGTTTCTTACAATTCAATGGCATTTTTCAAATGTATATACTTTACCTATTGGTCACTATTTCACCAATCTGTTTATTGGATACTGTATAATCACATGACATTAACTCATATTTTGTAGGGTCTCTACTGTAACTCCTGTCATTCTGAAGAAGTTCTATGATCCTTAAAGAACGAAAGCTTAATCATCTGTTCAGTGTCCGTGTCTCTTTTATTTTTGCTCACTTTGAGCATATAGGTTCATAGGTTCATACTAGGCTATCTGCCCTAGGGCATTTATAAGCCTAGCCAGAATGTATTTGGCTTTCGCCACCCATTTTAAATTACCCTTTTTTGAGGTAAGTATACTGTGCCTCTGTTTAACAGTGACACAGAAGTGATACCCGGGGTAAACCTACGATCTCCCATCCACTCATCAAGATTCCTCTTGAAGAGAGTCAATGAGGGACTCTGCCTAACCTGGACTGGGATTTTATTCCAGAGTGAAGGGAGCCTCTGGGTTATGAATCTGTCCCTCCAGCAAGTCCTATTTATTTCAGTGCTGAGGTTCAAGTCTCTCGAGCGCATAGCTCGATGGGATTTGGATTTTCTGAGGTGCAGCATGTCCATTAATTCCGGGTTGGACATGGCTTTATACGTTAGGCACAGATCGCCTCTGAACAGGCGGTATGCCACTGAGTAGAGCTGGAGTTCCTTTAACCGGGCAGCATATGGCATCTGTTTGAGCCCTTTGATCTTCTTGGTGAGGTACTTTTGGGGTCTTTCCAGTTGCTGCAGGTGTCTGGTAAGGTACATCCCAAAAGGGGCATTGTACTCAATTATGGGCCTGATGAGGGATGAGTAAAGAGGCACGATGACCTCCCCTGATCTAGATGTGAATCCCTTCATGATTAGGTGGGCTATATAAAATGTTTTTCTAACCACTTTGGCCACGTGGTTGCCAAATGAGAGATTGCTATCAACTTGGGTCCCCAGGTCCCTAATTACTTCTTCTGTACTTAATGGATTACCACCTATGTGGTAATTTGTGGGCACTTTGTTTTGCCAAAGGGATGACTATACACTTTTTGGCATTTAGCTTGAGGCCATGGCTCTGGCACCAGTTGTCTGTTTCTATGAGGCCCTTTTGGAGGATGCTTGTGTCGGCTGGAGAGTCGATTATGGCACCCAGTTTGCAGTCATCTGTGAACTTGGTCGGCCACAGTCCTTCCGTGTTGGCCTGTACCTCCGAGAAATATATACCGAACAAGAGAGGTCCCAGGACTGAGCCTTGTGGGACACCACTTGTAACTGGTTTGGAGTCTGACATGGCTCCAGCAATTCTAACCATGTGGGTTCTGTCCTTGAGCCAGTTTGCAATCCATCTAGTGACATAGGGGTTTATATTTAAGCTGGTGAGCTTATCTATAATGCCCGAGTGGGGTATTGTATCGAAGGCTTTTGCGAGGTCCAGGTAGGCTGTGTGGACCACCTTCCCTCGTCAATGGCCTTGGTGACTGTTTCAAAGAAATCAACCAGGTTTAAGAGGCAGGATCTGCCCTTAACAAAGCCAAACTGGGTAGGATCCAGTGTCTGTAGGTCCCCAATATCTTTATTTATGAGGTCCATGATGATCCTTTCCATAGCTTTGCAGACCAAGCTAGTCAGGCTTATGGGGCGATAGTTTCCAGGATCCGTTGAGGCACCACCTTTATGGAGAGGGACCACTGTTGCTGTACGCCACTCTTTGGGCACATATCCTGTAGTAAGGCTGAGACTGAACAGAAGTTTTATGTTTGGGTTTAGCTCTTCTTGGAGTTCATGCAGGATGCAGCCCGGGACACCGTCTGGTCCCATTGATGCTGTGTTTTTTGCTTTGGAGAGAGCGACTCTTACCTGAGCATCTGAGATGTCAGGGGGGCAGCACTCTGCTGGGATAGATATTTGCCCTTTTGGTGGGGAGGGGGGGGAGAAGTTTGTGCTGAACCTGTCAGCTAGGATGTTGGCAATGTCTGTGGGTTCAGTGTATTTTTTGTCATTTTGGACTAATTATGAGCATATCTGGGAATTACCACCCAGGTTCCTAACATAACTAAAGAAAGCCTTGTGATTATCCTTAGTGTCCTGTGCAATTTTTCTCTCGAAGCTGGCCTTAGACAATTTTATGAGTGTCCGTAGTTTTTTGCTAATACTGATCAGTGATGCCTTCCCTTTTTGGGATTTTGCTCTATCATTTAGTAGCTTCCTCCTTCTATTGTACAGTTTGTTTATGGCTGGGGTCCACCAGACAGGACATCTGCCTTTGGAGGATTGGGTCTTGGTTTTATTTGGGATCACATGATCCATGCATTCCTAAAGGTGTTCATAGAATGCATTTATAAAGGATTCTGCGGTCTGGGCCGTATTTTCCACAGGCCCGGGGGCTTTGAAGGATTCCAC
This sequence comes from Protopterus annectens, assembly GCF_019279795.1. NCBI lineage: Eukaryota > Metazoa > Chordata > Ceratodontiformes > Protopteridae > Protopterus > Protopterus annectens. The sequence goes on along the minus strand of NC_056730.1, from coordinate 1,079,118,210 downwards.
CTCAGTTTTGAGGAGTGTGAAATTTGCTTTAGAGAAGTTTTTCACTGTGGTTTTCTGGGCAGGGGGTGGGGTCAGGATGTGAATATCCAGTGAGATTAGTTTATGGTCTGATCTTACCAGTGAGGGATA